>NC_061117.1:51267480-51474666 GCF_002878395.1 Capsicum annuum
CTTCTTAGACTATTACTTGGGATAGGGTTGACTTAGTTGTTATAGTAAGCATTATTAGCTTTGTTACCCTTGTTGGGTTAGTATTTGACTTTAAATCGAGACTTTGGACTAAATAAATGAAACCCAATTATCCTTTAACGTATATAACCATTAAAAAAATGAGAAAATGACTAGATGTACATGAAATAGACTATGAATCAGGGATATTGCTATATGTTTCTTCTTATGATTTCTGGTTTGAGTCCAATAGCTATATTATTAGTTTGATTCCAGTTCGACACCTGGTATACTAGCTACAATCCATTAGTTTCGATTAGAGTGTGGCATTTTATAGTTATTAATTATCTTGACTCATTGTTGTTATGGATGGAGGAGGATTATATGGTATGAATATCATACCTTGAATCAGTTTTACATTCTTACTATTATAGTTTGATTTATGCTAGTACTTTACCTTATTTGTATCCACCGTACTTATGAAGGCTCAGTCGGGTGTAGTTCTCCTTGCATATACTTTTTGGGCTTATGAGGTTCCACTTAGGTTATAGCTAGGGGTATATTTCAGCATTTGAGTCAATTATTATTGATTTAATCCTTTTGCTTACCATGCCTAGTTTTCCATATCTGACCCTCTTTTTCTATCTTTAATATATCTATTCACACTTCATTTATGCTTTTACTATAATTGAGCTCAGTTATCCTATGATTCCTATTGAGTACCCATTGTTTTGGTACTCATACTACACTTTTACATCTTTTTACCTGATGCAGATCTTAGTCGATTCACTCACATTGATGCTGATCTCAAGTTGTGTAATTGACTGGAGATTTGGGTGATCTTTTTGAGTTTTTCCGATCCTTCTCTTTCTTCTTTTATGATAGTCTTACTTTTTATATATAAAGACTATGATTTATATTTTGACACTATCTAGTACACTTTTTTGGTATAATGGCTCTTGTACTGACCTTACTAGTTGTTGGGGAATTCATTTTGTATATTTTATCCTCTTACCTTTCTTGTATAGCATGCTTTTGTATATATATATATTCTTTTTTTATCTGCTTATTATTACTATTTTATCCCTACTTTTATATCTTCTACTAGTTACCCCATTACTTTTCTTGAGCGATGACTTGGCTTTCCTACTGGTGGATTAAAGTACGTGCCATCATGATATGAGAAATTGGGCCGTGATAGTTTTGTATTAAAGAGGTACAAGCACAAGTGTCTAGTAGATTCCACAAATTTGAATGATGAAATCTGTATACTATCTTTAGGAGGCTAAAGGAAATTATTAGGAAAATCTCACCCTTTTGATTCTTCATCATGCTTTGTGTCTATATTATTTCTAGATTAACACTTGTTTCACTCTTTTGCAGATAACTAGAATACAATCCATGAGATTAGGGGATGAGGACCTCAAGCCAGTAGCTAGAGCTCCAACTTGGGGTAGAGGTAGAGGTAGACCTTGAGGTTAGGCTAGGATAGAGCTGTATCCCTCAGCTCGATCCTAAAAAAAAGAGCCTTCAACTTATTCAATTATTGATCTGGAGCTAGAGATTACACTAGAGGATCAACATCCACAACGGTCGATGGTCTAGGGGCAACACAAGCTCCATCAAATATATATCATCATTTTTCCTTCGGGATGCCTTGGTATAGTATTTAGGTATTGTTGATGGCCAGCAGATGAATGAGGCCTATTCATTCTCTCAGGAGGAAGGTCATGGTGGATTAGGTATAGGGTGCAACCAACAGTTATGGCTTCTAGAGTAAATATTCCACTAGAATTAGTGATTCCATAGCCTACAGTAGCCCAACCAGCCATGACTTCTAAAGAGCAGAAGATGATGGACCAATTCCATAGATTATCTCCACCAAGGTTTGTAGGGGCCAAAAAGAGTATGCATTAGAGTTCCTTAATAGTTGTGAGTAGAGGTTTCATAAGTTGGTCTTTCTGAGTAGCATGGTGTGGATTACATAAATTTTTAATTTGATAGAGCAGTAAGATAATAGTAAAGGGATACCTTAATTATAGACCAAATGGATATCTTCCTAGGACACTGAAATACCCTGGGTTTTGATCCTTGGAAATTTCCCAAATTTTGAACTCTCTGGACATCATACGACTTATGCTTACTAGTCGTATAATATGGGTATGGTTTAGGGGGGCTTGGTTATATGATAATTAATGCGATCTAGGTTGCATTCTTTCCAATCTATGAATTGACATTATAAGGGTCATATGGAGATGGTATGAGAGATATAGTCCAATTCGTATGTTGTCTAGTGTCCAATCCCTTTGATTCTATCTTGGGTACGATTTGAAGGTACTACTCGTATGGTATGGGTATGACTTAGGCATGTGGAGTTGTATGCTGGACAGTCTGTGATGTCTAATATTTTGTCTAGGGTATGAGTGGTGGGTACCACTCGTATACTTTGGGTATGAGTTAAGGGGAGGGGGGAGTCGTACCCTCCTGCGGTGATTTTATAGTTTAAGTTAGGGTATTCTAGATATTTCCCCTCTTAACCTTTCTGACACCATGACTTAAAGAACTATTAGGACTTCATTTACTCGAGTATTCTCAGTAAAAAAACACTCTCAAATCTCTCTCAAGGCTCTTGGTCAAGAAAGTCTAGGATTTCTCCAATAAAATTAATTCGGGGCTTATAAGAGTGGTTTTTCTCTGTACTCTTTGGTATCTAATGTATGTTACTCCTCCCACATTGTTCAACTAAATTCATGTTTTAATGAATGATTTTCATGATTTAATTATGGGTATTGTTTTATTTTTGATTGTATGTTGGGGGTTTTAGTTGGTAGTGGTTGGATATTATTTTCCATGCTTCACTTATGGTTTTCATTTTAAAAATGTAGAATTGAACATGTGGATTCATCGGAATGGTCAATTAGTTCTTGGTTTTAATTTTGGAAACTATATGCACTCAACATGTTTGTTAAAATTCCTATAAGAATGGTTTTGTCACATAGTTTGACTTTTATTGAAACTATTGCATTGCAAAATATTGTTATGGAATCTAAATTTGTTTAAATGGTTTTAAATGATCTGGAAAGGCCTTGGTGGCCATGGTTTTGGTTTAATTGGTAATTATGTAGGGTGCATGGGAATCCCCTAAGTGTTGGCTTATGACATTGCTGGCAAGCTATAGTCGGTATGATGATACCATTTCATACTGCCTTGATAAATAACTTTTTGAACTTGTTGGTTGGCTATGTGCTAATGGTTTTAATTGGGAAATAATAGCGGGTTGTGATAGCTATCCTGAATGTGTGAGTCCAAAGGACGTGCACGGCAAAATCATGTTTGCCGACCTGAGGGTTGGTCATGGTAACCTTATACTGGTGAGGTACATGGGAATCTCCTAAGTTTAATTTTGTACATATGTATCATAGAGGGCGAAGGGTACACGGGAATCTCTTACCCCTATGATATCTCCGATTCATGTGACTACATGTACTGGGGCCCATTCAGGGGATAACACTGGACCCATATAGCCCATGGGTAGTTTTAGGATGGTCAAGCTACATAGCCTATGTTAAAGGTTTGAAAGGCATGCTAAACTTGATTCTCTTTCCAGACATGATTTATATATATATGTATGGATGTGATTGCATATGGTTATTTTCCTAGTTTTAAATGTTGGCATTATTTTATCCTTATTCCTGAGTACATGCTAGCATTCACCTACTAACCCATTTTCGAGCGCTATATCCCCATGTGATGCAAGAATCGGTCATATTACTTCTCTTATTCAATGATTGGATTCAGGGACAACATTTCTGTCAGACTGAAGTGGTGAGCTTCCATACTCTAGAAGAATCTATTTTATGCTATAGATATCTTTTCATACTTTTGGCTATTTCTTGGACTTTGGTTTTGGCTATGGTTGGGGGCATGTCCTGATTGGATAATCTTTGTTTTCGGTTAGAGGCTTTGTGAGACTACTTTGGGTTGGCATAGGCAGTGTCGATATCGGTGTTAGACTTGGCATTGGCATTGGCATTGGTATTAGGATGAAACCGTTTGACTTTATTCGATTTATGACATTTCTATCTTGTTATGCGCTATAATTTAATTTAATTCGACATCGATTGTAGGGTGGTTATGGTTAGGTATTGGGGGTGGTCTCTAGTTTGGTAGGGCTTGAGGCACCTAATATGACTAGGACCTAGTTTAGGTTGTGTCAGATTGGTATTAGAGCCCTAGGTCCATAGTCACTTGGGATTCCAAAAGGTCATGTTGAGTAGAGTCTCTTTTAAGGGTGCGTAGCGCACCACACTCATTAGGGAGAGGCTACAAAGTAATTAGGAGTGTTTTTCTTTCTTGTGTTCTATTATCAAGCTGTAAAGTCTAAGTCCTAAAATCTTTTCTAATTTCCATTTTTTCACTTTTCAGTTCATGCTTCAACAATCTAAATATCATGGAAACTCTTCTATCCAACTAAGGACAATGTTGATGGGACTCGCTCTACTTATGTTATCCATACCTAGTCTAGTGGTCCAATTCGTGATTGTCCTCCTGGAGTTCTGCTCATTCCCTTTTGTCCTTCTCAGACTTCTCATGTTGATACGATGAATGCTGAGTTTCATTAGTCTATTCATATGTTGGCTTAGTTGGTAGCTACTCAGTCTGAGCATGATGTTCCTATTACTCTATCTTTTAAGGCCATAAGGGTTGGCCAATTCATGAGGTTGAACCTTCCGACATTATGGGTGTTAAGGTGGAGGAGGATCCTCAAGGTTTTTTTGGATAAAATAGAAAAGATTTTTTGAATGCATGCCACTAATTTAGAGAGCGTGGAGTTTGTCGCCTACCAGCTGAAGGATATAGTGTACCAATGGTATGAGGAATGGGAATAGTCAAGGGGTGATGGTGCTTAGTCATCCCTGTAAGAGGATTTTTCTAATGCTTTTCTTGACCGCTTCTTTTCTTAAGATTTAAGGGAAGCAAATATAGAAGAGTTTGAGAATTCGAGGCCAGATAAGATGTCAGTCAAGGAGTATGCCTTTATGTTTCACCAGTTATCTCAGTATTCTTCGCAGTTGGTTTTTATTATGAGGGACCGGATGAGAAAGTTTTCTTTGGGATTGTCTCGTGAGTTGATCCTTGAGAATAAGGCTGCCTTATTGATCAAGGACATGTATATCTTTAGGTTGGTTGTGTATATATAGTAGGTAGAGAAAGAGAAGAAAAAGCAGGCTAAGTTAGGAAAGAGATAGGGAAAGAAGTTCAAATTTTTTGAGCTGGGTGGTGGCCTATAGCAAAATAGCAGGGATAGTGGTATGTGTCCTAAGAAGAACTGGGGAAATTCTGGGTCTTAATTAATAGCTAGTTGTCCTTAACTAAAGCCTTCAAGTGATAGGCATTTCATGGTGGCAACAACTTTAGGGCACAAGGTGCCCAATCTCAAGCTAGTGGGCCCAGTCAGCTCCATCATTTTCTTCCTATAGGTTTTATAGTAGATTGTATTTGGGTTCCTGTGATGAGGGAGGGGGACATAAGCTTCAACTGTGGATAGCCAAGGCATATGCTTAGAAATTTTCTCATTGGTAAGGTTGCTTAGAGGGAGAATAATGATCTAGTTTCTTCATCATCAGCTACGACACCAAAAGGTGCACCATCTAGTTTCGACACTAGTTGAAACCATCTCTATGGTCTTACTACTTGACAAAAGTCTGAGGCATCGCTTGATATCATGACTGGTATGTTGAAACTCTTTTCTCACAATGTGGTTTATTTACTTGATTTGGGGTCCTGTCTCTTATATGACTCCATTTGTTATTGTATTTTTTGGTTTTGGTCTGGTGTGTATTTCAAACCTTTTTTCTATTTCTACCCCGATGGGTGACTTAGTAATTACTAACAGAGTTTGTGGGATGTGTGTGGTATCTGTTGGTAGTAAAAAAACTTTGGTGGATTTGTTTAAATTAGATATAGAGGATTTTGATGTCATATTCGGGATGAATTGGTTATAGTCGTGCTATGCTTCTTTAGATTGTCGGACCCTGAAGGTTGTTTTTAATTTCCCTAGTGAGCCGATTATTGAGTAAGAGGGTGGTTACCTAGCTCCTAAAGGGAAAATCATATCCTATCTTTGAGGTTGGAGATTAATCTCTAAAGTGTGTCTCTATTATCTAGTTTGGGTTAAATATTCTAACTTAGATGGTTTTTTTTTTACATTTTGTCCTAGTGGTGAATGAGTTCCCTGAGGTCTTTAACGAGAAACTTCCTGGTGTTTCTCCTGATAGGGAGATTGAATTTGAGATTGATCTTATTCCAAACACTCATCCAATTTCTATTCCCCTATATAAAATGGGTTCGGCTGAGCTATATTATCTAAAGGAGAAATTAAAGAATCTCTTAGATAAGGGTTTCATCTACCCTAGTGTGTCTCTGTGGGGTGCACCGATATTATTCTTTCATAAGAAGGATGGTTCCCTTTGAATGTGTATTGATCATCAACAGTTAAATAAGGTGACGGTAAAGAATTAGTATCCTCTTCCAAGGGTAGATGATTTGTTGGATCAGTTGTGGAGTGCTACATTTTTCTCCAAGATTGATCTTTGATTCGGGTATCATCAGTTAAAGATTAGGGAGGAGAATATCCCTAAGACTACTTTTCAAACTCGATATGGGCATTTTAAGTTTCTGATTATGTTGTTTGGTTTGACCAATGACTTGACAATATTTATGGATTTAATGAATAGGGTCTTCCATCAATTTCTGGATTTTTTGTCATTTTTTTCATAGATGACATTTTTATGTACTCTAAGAGCGAGGTAGATCATATGAATCACCCCTGCATTGTATTACAGACCTTGAAGGACCAGCAGTTGTATGCCAAACTCTCAAAATATGAATTCTGGTTGAGCGTTGTCAGATTTTTTGGTCATATTATTTTTAGTGAAGGGATCATGGTTTATACACAAAAGGTTGTAGTGGTGAAGAAATGGCCTAAACTTATAACTCCAACTGATATTTTGAGCTTTTTGGGTTTAATTGGTTACTATAAGAGGTTTGCAGTGAGTTTTTTGATGATAGCTTCCCCATTGACTAAATTAACACAAAAAAGGTAAAGTTTTTATGGTTTGATGCTTGTGAGGGGAGTTTTGAAAAGCTGAAGGATAAACTAACTTTAGCTCCAATTTTGACCTTGTCGGAAGGCACTGATGGGTTAATGGACTACTGTGATGCATCCCATATGGCTTTGGGTTGTGTTCTAATGCAACTTGGAAATTTTATAGCTCATGCCTCTTGATAGTTGATGATGCATAGGAGGAATTATCCAACTCATGATTTGGAACTATTAGCTATGGTATTTATGTTGACAATCTAGTGTCACTAATTGTATGGGGTGCATGTGGATATCTTTTCTAATCATCAGAGCCTATAGTATGTGTTTACTCAAAAACGAGCTTAACCTCAAACAAAGTAGATAACTTGTGCTTCTCAAGGAATATGACATGATTCTTTACTACCACCCAGGTAAAGTTAATATGGTTACTAATGCTCTTAGCAGGTTATTTAAGGAAAGTCTAGATTAAGTGGATAAAGAGAAACGAGAGTTGGTAAAGGACATCCAACGTTTGGCTAACCATAGAGTTTGCCTCTTGGACTCTGAGGATGATGGTGTGTTGGTACAAGAAGTGGCGCGGTCATCTCTTGGTGCTAAAATCAAGGAGAAACATATGATAAAATCCTATCTTGATGAGGATCAAGGGTGATGTAGGTGGTCAAAAGGTGATGGCCTTTGAGATTTTTGGTGATGGTACTTTACGGTAACATGGGAGTTTATGCGTTCCCAATGTCAATGGGTTACGAGAAAGGATCTTAGCTGAGGCACATGAGTCACATATGTTGTTCATTCTTGATTAATGAAAATGTATCATGACCTTAAAGAGATGCATTAGTGGAACAATATGAAGAGAGATATAGTGAATTTTATAGCCAGGTGTTTGGTGTGCCAACAAGTGAAAGTTAAGCATATTAGGCTCAGGTGATTATATCAAGATATTGAGTTTTCAAAGTGGAAGTGGGAAGTGATCAACATGGATTTCGTTACTGGTCTCCCTTGGTCAGAATTAGTTCAATTTGGTATAGGTCATTGTAGATAAGATGACAAAGTCTGCTCACTTTTTGCTAGTGAGTACTATTTTTTGGTTAAGGATTATGCAAGGCTGTATCTTTAAGAGATTGTGAAGTTGCATGGGGTGCCACTTTTTATCATCTCTGATCGTGGTACACAGTTTACATCTCACTTTTGGCGGTTATTTCTAAAAGATTTGGGGACTAAAGTTAGTCTTAGTACTGCTTTTCACCCGTAGTCGAATAGGCAAATAGAAAATACTATTTAGACGTTGGAGGACAAGCTTCATGCTTGTGTGATTGATTATGGTAATAGTTGGGTTGACAATTTTCCTTTTATGGAGGTTGCTTATAATAATAGTTACCATTCTAGCATTGGGATGGCTCCATTTGAGCCCTTGTATGGTAGGAGGTATAGCAATCTAATTAGGTGGTTTGAGGTTGGTAAGGCGGAGATGTTTTACTCGAACTTGGTTCACTAGGCTATGGAGAAGGTAAAGGTTATTTGGGATAGAATTAAGGCTGCCCAAAGGTGCGAAAAGTATTATGCAGACATGAGGCAAAGGGATTTGGAATTTGAGGTTGGGGATAGGGTTTTTTGAAGGTGTCTCCCATGAAGAGAGTGATGCAATTTGGTAAGAAAGAAAAGATCAATCCCCATTATGTTGGTCCTAACTTGGTTTTAAGGAGGGTTGGTAATGTTGCATTTGAGTTAGAGTTTCCTTCAAGTTTTAAGCTCTATTTATCCAACTTTCCATGTCTATATGTTAAGAAAGTGCATGGGTGATCCTTCATCGGTTGATCCTTTGGAAGGATTGGGTATTTCAAATTCTTTTTCTTATGATGAGATCTAGGTTGAGATTTTGGATTGGCAGGTTTATCAATTGAGGATCAAGGATGTAGCTTCGGTAAAAGTTCTATGGAGGAACCACAAGGTTGAAGAAGCCACTAGGAAATTGGAAGAGGACTTGAAGTCTAAGTATCCATTCTTGTTTTCTGCTTCGGAATTTCATGCAGAAGGTATGTGTTCTTCATCACCTCTTTGTATTCTAACTTAGTTAAAGAAGATATTAATTTCCTTGCATCCTTGTTTTCTAACTTAGTTAAAGGTAGGGGTAGGGGAGTTTGGGTTTTAAATCATGCTTGTACTATCTCATTCTATCATTCGAGGACAAATGATCTAAGTGGGGGAGAATTGAAAAACATGGGTTTTGATCCTTGAAAATTTCCTGAGTTTTGAAGGCTATGGATATCATATGACTAATGCTTACTAGTGTATGATGTGGGTATGATTTAAGCGGTCTTATTCATATGATAATTAGTGTGATATAGGTTGCATTCTATCCAAGGTACGAATATACATCATAAGGGTCGTATAGAGATAGTACGAGTGGTATATTCTAATTCTTATGTTGTCTACTGTCTATCCCCTTTGATTCTATCTTGGATACGATTTGAGGGTACTAGTCTTATGGTATGGGTACAACTTAGGCAAGGGGAGTCATATGTTAGATTATGTGTGATAATCAATATTCTGTCTAGGGTATGGGTGGTAGGTACCACTCGTATGTTGTGGGTACAAGTTAATGGGGGGGAGTAGTACCCTCCTGCGTGTATGTCTACAGTTTAAGTTGGGGGTATTCTGGACATTTCCCATCTTAACCCCTTTTGACCCCACGACTTAAACCACTATTGGGACTTCATTTACCCGAGTATGCTCAGTCAAAATCACTCAAAACACTCTTAAATCTCTCTCATGGCTCTTTGTTCAAGAAAAGATAGGGTTTCCCCAATACCATTAATTCGGGTCTTATAAGGGTGGTTTCTCTCCATACTCTTTGGTATCTAAGGCATGTTACTCCTCCCTCATTGTTAGTTCAACTAAATTCATGTTTTAAAGAATGGTTTTCATGGTTTATTTACAGGTATTGTTTAGTGTTAAATTATATATTGGGGGGTTTTGGTTGTGAATGGTTTGATATTGTTTTCCCATGCTTTACTTATGGTTTTGATGTTAAAATTATGGAATTGAACATATGGATTCATGGGAATGATCAATTGGTTCTTGGGTTTGGGTTTAGAAACTATATGCCCTTAACATATTTTAAAAAATGCTTATAAGAATGGTTTTGTCACATATTTAGACTTTTATTGAAACTATTACAGTGCGTAATATGTTTATGGAATCTAAATTAATTTAAATGCTTTTAAATGATTTGGAAAGGACATGGGTGCAATGGTTTTGGTTTTATTTTTAATCATGTGGGGTACATGGGAATCCCCTAAGTGTTGGCTAACGATATTACTTGAAAGCTATAGTCAGTTTGGCGATACCACTACATAATGCCTTGGTAAATAACTTTTAGAATTGGTTGGTTGGTATGTGCTAATGGTTTTAATTAGGCAATAATAACGAGTTTTGATAGCTTACTGTGAAGGTGTAAGTCCAAAGGAAGGTCACTAGAAACTTATGTTTGCCGACATGAGTGTTGGTGATGGTGACCTTATACTTGTAGGGTACATGGGAATCCCTTAAGTTTATACTTGTACATATGTATCTTGTAGGGAGAATGGTACATGGGAATCCCCTACCCCTATGATATCTGTAATTCATGCTGCTACATGCACTGTGGCCCATTCATGGGGTAATACTGGACCTATCTAGCCTATGGGTGGTTTTAGGAAGGTCAAACAACACAACCCAGGTTAAAGCTTTTAAAGGCATGCTAAACCTGGTTCCCTTTCCTAACATAGTTTTTTATATATATATATATATACACATACGTATATATATATATGTATGGATGTGATTGCATATGTTTATTTTCTTGGTTTTAAATGTTGGCATTATTTTATCCTTATTCCTGAGTACATGATAGCATTCACCCGCTAACCCATCTTTGGGAACTATATCCCCATGTAATGCAGGAACCGACCATACTACTCCTCCTGCTCAGTGATTGGATTCAGGGACAACATTTGTGTCAGACTAAAGTAGTGAGTATTCATACTCTGAAAGACTCCATTTCATGCTATGGATATCTTTTTATAATTTTGGCTATTTATTAGACATTAGTTTTGGATATGGTCTAGGGCATGTCTTGATCGGATATTCTTTGTTTTCTGTTAGAGGCTTCATGAGACTACTTTGCGTTGGCATGGGCAGTGTCGGTATTGGTGTCTGCATTGGCATTGGTATTATTATTAGGGATGACACTATTTGACTGTATTTGATTTGTGATTGTTCTATTTTGTTATGTTATACAAATGAATTTCATCCGACATCAGGTATAGGGTGGTTATAGTAGGGTATTGGGGGTGGTCTCTAGTCTTAATTTGGTTAGAGGCACCCAACATGACTAGTTCCTGGTTCGTATTGTGTCAAACATGGAGTCAATTCTCCAAGGCTTTCTTAGAGAAGTACATAACTCAAAGTATGCACGAGCGCTTCAGGTATAAGTTCACTAGGTCATCCTAGGGCTATACTAATAGTGAAGTACGAGGCGTGATTTCATGAGCTATCCAAATATGCCGCGATGATTCTACCTACTAAATATAATAGGATACAGGGCTACATTAGGAGTTTGAGGCTTCAACTCTTTATGGATACTTAAATTTTGGTAGATGCGGGTCGATTATTTATTGATATTATTAATTATGTTCATACTGTGGAGGATTTAAATGGCAAGCCCATGGGTACAGTGAATAGAGACCTCATCAATAGGACAATCACATAAGGAGCCATAGTGGCTCATATTTAAGATAAAAGGTTTTCAAGGTATTTATTCGCAACAAAAATAGCATCAGCCTCAGGGTTAGTCTAGTAGTCTTACTCAGGTAGCGCTATAGATGTTAGATGTGAGTTATCCTAGTTATAGTTATCTTTGTGGGAAGAGTAATGGTTAGTCTTCAAGGGGCATTCATCCAGGATCTTCAGGCTGAGCTGGACATTGTAGGTATATCAGATCTTCTCTCTAGGTTAGAGTGCATGGGGCATTCTTTGATATAGGGTTATTGGTCATTTTTCACTAGAGTATCCCTGACTTTGGATAATTGAGCCTGTTGTATAGTGTGCTTTGATGATTAGATCAGTAATGCCCTTATCTAAGGGTAATGCATGGAATTGTAGGGGTGGTTCCGAAGATTCCCATGAATGTCTTCAGGCAGGTAGGGCTAGTTGTCGGGAAGACACCTAGTATAAAGTTGGGCGAGGTAATCTATATGTTTTTGTCCATTAGACAGAGGTTGATGGTTTGGACATTGTAATTACAGGTACAATCTGATTATGCCATCTTGCAACTTTTATTTTATTTAAATGAGGCTCAGCATATTCATATGTTGCTTCCAATTATACATCTAAATTGGGGTTGTCTTAAGATCCAGGCTCCTATGGGTGATTCTTTAGAAGAAAATCAGGTGTATAGATTATGTATTATGACTATTTAGAAGTATGACACTAAAGATGATCCTTTTATGCTAGCCATGATTGATTTTGATGTGGTTCTGTACATGGACTGGTTATCCTCCTATCATGAGGTCCTGGATTGTTCTACGTAGATCTTTACCATAGCCATGCCTTGTATAGCTCCGATTTTGTGGAAGAAAGATTATTGTCGCATGTCAATATGGATTATCTCTTATATTTGGGCTAAGAAACTTCTATCTTGGGGGTGTATGGCTTATCTTACATTTGTTCGTGAAGTTAGTATTGAGAGTCATTTCCTTGAATATACTCCTATAGTCTGTGAGTTACATATGTGTTTCCTACCGACATCCTTGGACTTCAGCCTGAGGCTGATGTAGATTTTCCTATTGATCTTGAGCTGGGCACCTGATCCATATCTATGGCACCTTACCATGTGGATCCTTCCAATCTAAAGGATCAAAATATTCTACTTCAGGATCTTTTAGGTAAGGGGTTTATTTGACTAATTTTTATTCCTTGGGTGCTTCTATTCTATTGTAAATAAGAATGATGATTTTAGCATACATTTACCAATTAAAGGCATATGAATAAGTCGATAGTGAAGAATAAGTATCCTATGCCTCGTGTCAATGATCTACTTAACCAACTTTATGGTACAACCATGTTTTCTAAGATAGCCTTTAGTTGAGGATTCAGCCTAAGGACATCCTTCATGACTCGCTTCAACTATTACAAGTTCTTGGTCTTATTTGGACTCTATTGTGATCATTTTTATCAATAACATCCTTGTTACTCAAGGAATAGGGAGGAGAACGAGCAGTCTTTGAGGAATGTTCTCCACACTTTAAGTGATCATTAGCTTTATATAAAATTCTCAAAGTACAAGTTCTTCCTTGAGTCTATAGCATTTATAAGGAACTCAGTGTCCATGGACAGGATTATGGTAGATCCGGTGAATATTGAGGCCATTCATAATTTGGATAGGCCCACATATCTAATTGAGTTTGCAACTTTATTAGGATGGTAGGATACTACAAGCAGTTCATCAAGGGATTTGCCTCTATTGTAGCACCTATGAATAGATTGACTTGGTAGGAGGTTTCATTTTAGTGGTCTGACGAGTGTGACGTAAGCTCACTTCTACTCCTATTCTAACTCTTATAGTTGTGTACTTTATATTGTGATGCTTTAGCTATTGGCTTGGGTTGTGTTCTGATGCAACAGGGTCAAGTTATCTTTGAGACAACTAAAGATGCATGACTTAAACTACACCACTCATGACTTAGAGTTGGCATTGGTAGTTTCCACACTTATGATTTTGAGGCATTACTTGTGTGGAGTTTTCTATGAGATATTCACAAACCACCAGTTTTCAAAACATTATGCCTCAAAATAACCTTAAATCAAGATAGTACAGGTAGATTGAATTGCTAAAGGATAATGATCTCTCCATTTTGTATCATCCTAGTAAGGCAAATGTGGTGGTACATACCTTGAATAAAAAGGCACTACATATGGGGGATCTAGGCCATCCTTTCAGTTTAAGAGTGATTGATGGTCTTACACATCTATTCCTTAGCCAACAGGTTGATTCAATTTTATATTTTAGACCCTATAAGGGTTATTCTAGTGTTAAGGCTAGGTCTACTTTGTTGGAGCAGATTCAAGGTCAGTAATTTGAGGATAGTCAGTTGTATGGTATTTGATATTAGGTATGGACAAGTCCAGAAGGGCTACCTTAGACCCCAAAGTCATATTGAGCTTCAATAGCTGCATTTATATTCCAAAGGTAAAAAGTTTGATTTAATTAATACTTCATAAGATTCATACCTCAAAGTATTCTATTTATCTTGAGACTACTAGGATGTATAGCGATTTTATAAAACATTACTGGTAGAGCGGTATTAGGAGAGAGAAAGCAGATTTGATGGCATGATGTTTGTTTTGTCATTAGGTGAAGGATGAGCACATGAGACCAAATGGTTTACTTTATAGGATATCTATATATAGTAATAATAGCTAACTACTATATATTTCATGGGTGGTTTCGCCTCGTAATTTGCATGGTTCTAATAGCATTTGGGTCATCTTGAATTGACTGACCAAGTCTGCTCATTTCATTCATAACTTTTCATCCCCAAACTAATAAATAGTTTGAGCAAACTACTGAGGTTTTAGAGGATATGCTCCAATGGGAGCAGTTTTTTAGCCTTAGTAAAGTTTACTTATAATAATAACTACTTTTCAAGTATTTAGATGGCACCATTTGAGGGTGTGATGAGGTTCTGGGAGTGGGTCAATCTCAGCTGCAAGTATATCAATCCATTTGAAATCCTTTAGAATATTTGGAAGTAGCACATAAATTAGCCTTCATCCAGCCTGTCCAACCATTCATCAAGCTTTTAATGTGTCGATGCTTTGGTGTTACATCCCAGATGAGTCTCACATTGTTTGATAGGACTCATTTTAGTTGGATGAAATGTTTATCATTATGGAGAATCCTACCTTTATTCTAGATAGATATGTTAGATAGTTGTGTTCACCAAAGATCCTTGTGGTTAAGGTTAAATGGAGACACCGACCAGTCGAGAAGGATACCTAGGAGACCAAACATCATATACAAACTCAGTATCTTTACCTGTTCGTTTCTTTAGGAAATAGTAAATTCTTTACTTTTGTGGTTAAAAGTCCTTTCAGTAGTGGATGTTATAATAACCTTCCAACTCATTTTTTGAGGTTTAATGATTTTTTGTATTTAGAGATTTCTTGTAGTTGTCCCAAGTCCTATACTATTTGTTGGGACTGATAGTTTTGTTGCTAAGCAATTTGTTTGGATTTTATAGCCATTTTCCTATTTTTGAGCATTTGAAGTTGAGAAAATGGTCTTGAGCTAAAATTTTGAGTAAACAACCTTGGAGGCTAATTCTAGTAGTTCGTTAACATTGGGATAGTGATTTTAGGCTAAGAGGTCCCTTTATCTGGGACTCAGGCTTCAAAGCTTATTTTTGGGCTATTAGGTGTATTTTGGTAAAAAGTTAACCTTAGGTGTAGGGCCTACATTTTGTCAAAATAACCTCTGATGAAAATTTTAATGGTTCCATTGATTCTGGAATTCCAATTTTGGTAGGGTTGCATCATTTATTTTTGTGCATGGGGATTTGTATGAATCTCGAACACCCATTCGGAATATTTACAATTGGTTTAAAATTTAGTGATGTGAAGTATCTGGTACAGCTGTTCTGGGGTTGCTTAAGCAGCTCTTTCTTGCCCTGATGCTCCAGAGGTGGGTGAGTTACTTAACCGGTGCCTAATAGCATCAACACCACCCTCCTCCCTTTTTTGGCCTTAGAAAAGTCGCTTTAGCGACTGTGGGTTTGCATTATCAGAGTTATCAGACCTCACCAATGGCCGCTTAAGTGGTCTTTCTTCTTCCTTAGCGGTACCTCTTTAGTGGTAAAAGAGATACCTTAGTATCATTGTTGGTGTGTTATATTTAAGTCCTTTTCCACAAATTTACAGTTTATTTCTCTAAGTTTTTCACCATCCTAAACCATGAGAGCAAGGAAATTAGTGAGAATCGATAAAATGGAGCTGGGATTGAGTTAGGAACGTAAAAGTGATATTTTCCTCATAAATATATTTTCAATTCCCGACTTAAACTTCCACTTAATTCACTAATTAATTCTCAATCTTCTTATTTATTGTCTGGGCTATTTTGGAATGATTAAGGAGCTGGTGCTGATGTCGCGTAAAGCTACACCTCTACACAAAGCTAAAGTAGTCGAAGCAAAATGCAGTAACCCAACTCTTGTTGGGATCAAACCCATAGGGAATAAGTGAATTATCTCTCTAGATTGTTGAAGTCAATAGGCGGTACTGAAAAGCAAATGGAGGATTGTAGTAGTAATCTGTGGAACGTAACATGCTGTGACTTTTTGGTTGTAGTCAATTAGAATCAAACACTAGGACTGTGTTCCCCTGGCTTCTCAACTATATATGTTTATCGAACTTTGTTAATCCAACCCAATATCTTGCAAGTAGAATCTGATAAGTTATGTACCATCAACTGTCTTATGGACTCACTGAAGGCTTTCACCTTTTATATTTTGAGTCTCAGGATGTTGCATTACTATCCCTTATCCTAGATCCCTAATTAACTACTGCCTTTTGAGTCTCAAGTTATTATATGAAAGATAACAGTCTTACGTAGATAATGTAGATAAGCTTATTTCAGCAATTAACTTCAAATTACTATTGTGATCATCTTTTCCTAATGTCTACTCCTCTTGTGAAGTAAGTAGTGTATATATGGCGGGATCCTAATGTTTGCAAACGTTATGAAATCTATGAAATTGAAGACAACCACAATACATGCAAGAATACTGGTTTAGAATAACTTAGAACTTCCCCTACTTCATCAATCAACCAGGGTTCCCATAACCCATGCTAAGGGATTTAGTCGTTCATTATTGTGATATGCTCAACAGAATTAATAATTGAAGGCATAAAACAATATCATCATGATCAACAACTAAAATCCAAAGTTTCAAATTAAATTATCAACAAAAATCAAGAACAAAGCAATCCCAATATCAAAATCAAAACTTGGAATCAAATATATGTTTTGAAGTAACAAGAGTGCATAACATAACAAAAAACATCAGAAGGGTATATATAGAGTACAAAGAAACCATAGGAAATAACTCCAGAACAAAGAAGGAAAACTGAGGTCGGGGCTACTTACTTGGCCACGTACCAACTGTAGGCGGTCCCATGTAGGTGCCAGGACAAAAAAATCTTTTGAATATCCTTTGGACTTCATCTTATGAGTTAGATTCTGGCACCAATGGACTGTAGGTGACACCTACGGCTATAGGTGCCTTGGCAGGGTTAACTTTTTCTGCTTTTGATTCTCTGTTTCTCAGCTTTTTTGACACATACTCTGGCACCTACGCCTTGTAGGTAGCACATACAGGTCGTAGGTACCCACTTTAGAGGTCCAAAACTTCAAGTTTCACTCCTTTTCTTCATAATAGTTCCAAAACCCAATTTCCTTCAAAACACAACACTTAATATCTAACAAAAAGACTATCTAACTTGCATATTTTCATCATTTTAAGTGCCGATAGTGCTATGAAATCATAGAACACCAATAACCTCAACTTAGAATGTTTACATATACTCACGCAACAAAATATAATTAAATGATACAATGACTCTTAACTAGGAGAAACCTAAGCTATCTACGGCAGACAATAATCAACTTTAGGATAAAAACATTACCCCTTTTATTCTAACACTTCAAACAATTGTGTGTATTCATTAGCACAATAATGTGACACAAGGAAATCAAGATATTTCATTATATTAGTAACACCCAAACAAGTAAGCAACTAGCAATACAATCTATGTGCCCTCACAATAAAGAAGTCCCACTTACTAATATGGAATCATGCATATTAATGTAGGGATAGTTAAGAGAAACTCACACTCATAAGTTAAGTTCCAGTAATTCATATCAAATACCATAGGATTGCCCTTATTTCTCTACCTTTGCATTTCGACAATAAGGTTAGGATCACTATAGGACTTTATTCGGCTTGTAATGTAGGCCTGAGGGATGGTTAGTGACTAAGCCTCCTCGGCACTACAGTTACTTTGGGGTCCACTTATCAATCAATTTACTTTTATTCCACCCTTATTTCTCCATTTTTATACTTTTGTTGCACATCCAGGTTGGGTGTGGTTTCTTTCTTTCATTCTTTTTCTCCCTTTTTCACAAATTTCTTTTCTTTTTCATTTTCTACCACACCTATCCTTACTATCTTTTCTCTTAGTTTTTCCTTCATCATACCCACTTCACATTATGCACCCCTATTATAGCAACACTTAATTTAGGAGATTTTCCTGAGTAGCGATGCACAATGTCCAAGGAGGACCAGGGCCAAAATAGGTTCAGTGTAACACAAATGGGAAGGTTAAAGGTGTAACAAGAAAAATTGTCTATACAGTCTCAAAAATAGTGAGAAAAGTATACTTATTCACATATGGAAGGTCATTTAGGCTAAAAGTGGACTTATTTCAAGAACGACCTATGATCCTTTCCTATCCAACTATCCTACAACCTAGGTAATACTAATAGGGCAAGTTCTGAATTTAGCAGACAAAGGGAATTAAGAAGTATCTCACAGACACATGGCATAGGGTCACATCATAAGCTACTACCCATCTGGTTCATGCATAAGTTAGCTATGATTATTATTCCTTAATTCTAAAGAAATAACGAGATTAACAATGGTCATACATATGTACATACTACATTGTTCAAAAATAAATTTTTGAGGGGTATATTTTTTCTCAAAAAAAAAAACATGTCAATTGCCCTAGATACTCAAAAAACTCATAATTACACAAAACCCATCACATTACAAAACAAAACACAGTACGACAGAATATTCAACCTAGATATGTCGGTTCTAAAACCATACCGTAGTCGAAAAAGAAAAGTGCATCTGTAAAAACCCATGGTGTCCATGTTATACCCCACCCTGACTAACAGAGTACACACTATTCCCAGTGCTTGAAAATAATGTAAATAAGGGAATGAGGATATACTTGGGACATAATAGGCATTCATGTCATGCTCTCCCCTCTCAAGGGATATCGCGATTGGTGGAGGTAGTACTAGTGTTGGGGAACTGCTAGTGGATGCACCATAGCTATATCAGCATACCTCTTCCTATCAAATAGTGAAGTCTTCTAGAATAATGTGTGGCTAATTTAGGGCTTGATTAAATGGGAAGTCAAAATCCTGCAGAACCTCCTCTCTACCTCTCTTGGTCTCAAATACAAGGACCGTCTCCTTATTCTCTACAAATAAGTAAAAATGTCTAGGTCCACATGGTGGTGCTTGTTCTATAACTAAAGGTATAACTGGAGAGATGGATAAAATGTTACTCTTAGTGAGAGAGAATATATCTGCCTGTAGTATGGCCCCTTCTCCCTAATCTCACCCAGATCGAGTGCCTCAATATTAATAAATCAGGTTGGCACTCAACCCTCAGGAACTGATGGGTCCTCAGACCAAGTGAAAATTATTTTTAGAGGCTCATGAGATCTCTTGGAAAGGAATGTGTTTGCCGATCCTTGATCACACACATTTGGGCCATGCCCATCACCTCGGCCTTATGGTTAAATCCTAGAATCTCAGTCATACTCACCTCATCACATAACAACTGTACCTGGAAATGATAGTGAAATGGTGTTATATCACCAAATGCCCACTCATGAAGCTCATATATAACAATGGTTTCAAAATCAATACCATAACCATTCATCATGCTCACAATCCGTGCTGTACCATCCCATGTAATAAAGTTATCTACTGCAATCAGACATAAATGATTACACACTACCAGCCACCAAAACTTTACATTAAAATTCAGTGTCATCTTCTTAATCACACCTTTCCCCTCAAACCATAGGGCATCTACACCAAGGGGTAAAATATAACTAGCAATCTATCTCTCCAAACCTACTCTTTCATTTCTATGATTAGCATCTTACATAGAATGTCTATCATGAATTAATATAAATAGTGATCACACTCTACTGTAGACACACGAGCTATATAATTTGGTATAAATAGAAATCAATTGATGCTATCAACCATGAATCTCTTACTTGTGTCTGCTCTAATTGGGGCTGCTCTATATCCCTACAACGTCATGGAGTGGTCAAATATACCATTGTGACTTAGGAAATATAAAAATAATGCACCAATGTCTGACTGTATGAACCCTAAGGTATAATCATCCACCCCAACAGATGACTATCAAATGCAACATGTAAAAATAATGCTCTATCTATCCCAAATAACAAATTCATCTCTTCTCCTAAATAGTCTTTTTAGGCTAGCTGGTCCCAATCATAAAGATATCCCACTCATAAATAGTCCCTAAAACCTCAACGCACTACCTTAGGTTCACCTTATTAATAGGCTCAATCGAGATGTGAGTAGGATAAAATCCTGGGCTGCTGGTTCCTGGTGGGATACATGTGTTATACCTTCCTTATACTGGGGTGCTCCAGATGATGACTTGGGAACTGGGGATATGGTTTTATCCTATAACCTTCCATAAACTAGGGGTCCTGTGTATCTACCTCTTAAAGTGGCTCAAACTCCACCTCCTTCTCATTATTATCCTCTCTCTTCATAGATTAGGGAGAGTATGGCGGTGAAATCCTGGCTAACTTTATCCTTAGCCTAGGTACTGGTATACTGACCTCTAACTGAGCCTTAGGATGAGTAAAAGTAGGTTGTCTACCACATTATGATGCAGGTGGTATCTGGATACCTAAAGTAGATCTAATAATTATCTCAGTAGCAACCTGCTTCTAAGTTCTAAGTTTTAGAAGGAGTTTAGAAATTTTGATATTTATGGGGTTTTGGATCAGGTATGGGGTTTAAATATCCCTGGTTGGTCTAGTTTTAGGTCAGTTAGGGTCGGGTTAGGCAAGGAATTTTGAAAAAACTAGGCCCAAAACTGTCACTTATGACACAACTTATGGGGACTAGTTTGCACCTACGTCTGCAGGTGCCCCACCATAGGTGGTCCTAATTTTTCTGGCCTTTTTCATACTCTCCAGACTTCTTGTTGAGAAACACATTGCACTACTTACGAGGTCATAAGTGGTATTTAAAGCATCATAAGTATGTTCTCAAGTTAAAGTCTAGAGATCCTAAAAATCCTTAAAATTTCTTTTTAACATTCAATGCATAACTTACCTAGCCCGAATGGGACTTATGACCTTCATGAGTTGGTCACAAAGTGTTCTTACCTGAAATATTCCAAATTAATCAATTTATTACCATGTTCCAGGTTGCCCCTCATGCTATTTCACCTATTAAAATAGAAGAAAAAAATGTACCACTAAAATAATGAGTTGTCTCTAACCCAGTGATTGATTTAATGTAGTGACACGATATGGCTGTGTTGGTTACTAAAATTTCACCAACAAGCCTATGGGTTGCCTCCTATGTAATGCTTGAATTAATGTCGTGAAATGACAAGGGTACCTTGATTGCTTAGAATTCATCAAGGTACCTATTGGAGTAGCCTCCTGGGTCATCAACAAAATGTATAACGTACACCATCCTCATATCATTTGGCTGCTTTATAGTTCTATGGACATTGAATGTGACTTCCTCATTATTAAATCTAAACTTTATCTCTCCCTTATACATATCAACCATCGCTCTACCCGTGACCATTAATGGTCTTCCAAATATAATGGGCATCCTTAACTCAACCTCACAATCCAAGATGACAAAGTCATCAAGAAAAATAAAGTTTTCAACTTTCACCAAAACATCAAATGATATTCCCATAGGTTTTTTTACGGTATGGTCTACCATCAACAACCGCATAGTTGTCAGTTTTGTAGGGCTCAATCCTTATTATTTGAAAATAGCCAACAATATCAAATTAATACTGTATCCTAAATCACACAATGCTATGGCAAACTTTAATTTCCTAATAGTGAATGAGATCGTGAATGCTTCAGGATCACCCTTATTTTGGGCTAGTGCAATCCTACAAAATCCTCAAAAGTAACTGCTTACTTCTTCGTCACCAAAGATTTCATTACCCTTGCATGCCTAGGCATCTTCTATAAAGCCTCAAGAAGAGGGATGTTCAAGATCAACTCTTTCAGCATGGAAATGAACTTCTTGAGCTTCCCTTCTTCCTTCTTCTGTTTCATCTTTTAAGAAAAACATTGGGGCAGTTGTGGAATTGTATTCACTATATCTCATCGGTCTTTCCCTTCTCTTTATCCTTCTCAGCAATGCTTATCACCTTTTTCGATCAGCCTTAATTGTCTTATCTACCATTGCACTATCATTCCTCTGATTACTAATAGTAGACATACCACTCCAAGTGGTTATAGCTATAAAATGACCATTATTTTTAGGATTTTATACTGTGTAGCTTAGTTGCATACCCAACTGCCTTTGATTTAAAGTTGTAGACATTTGGCCAAACTTTTGCCCTAATTACTTTATCGAAGTAACATGAGATTCCACCTTTTGGGTCAATCTGGAGATGTCTGCCTTAATCTCTTTAAGGAAAGTTTCCTAACTTTCCTGACCCTTAGAAATCCTTGACATTATAGCCTCCATCCTCCACTCAGTATCATGGCTTCCTCGTGGAACATACCTGTTCCCCTTCTCTTTTTTGTCATTAATTCCTCTCCAGTCACTATCACACTCTCTACGTCGATCTCTGTACCTATCACCATAATAGTTTTGACCTTGGTATCCTTTCCCCTTGGCTCAAAAACCAGCCAACTCACGATCAATGTATTTTACCTCTTTTTCTAAATCAAATAATAATATTTAGAGGCCTTTCCTTGTGAACCTACTGCATTTACCTTTTCAAGATTCATTGTTGCAAACTGCTTTGTCGTGAGCGTAATATAAATACTAAGTTGTGCAATCTCTTGCACTATAGAATTATCAACCAGTCTTTTTGCTGGAAGCCCCAATGGCATAAGTGTCAGTACCACTCTCTGCTTCTCGAGTATTATATCCTTGATATTTGATAGAGATCTAGTCTAAAATATCTGATGCTACTTCCCAGCATAGATGCATTAATTCTCCCCTGATGATCTTATCTGCAATAGCTCGAGAACTGATAGATCCCGATAAAATATATAAAAAAAATTAGTCTGTAAAATATGATGATTGGCTACCATGCTCAACTTCTTCTTAAAGCAGAACCATGCCTCATACATAGACTCAGAATGTAGCTGCCTGAAGTTATATGTGTCATCTTTCAATTGAAAAAATTTTGCCGGAGGGAATAAATGGTCTAACAATTGCATGCACAACTTATTCCAAGTAGTAATCGATCCTCAAGGAAGTTCCCCCAACAATAATGAAGCATTACTTGTCAATAAAAAAGGGAACAACTTCAGTCTGAGTGCTTCTTGATCTAGCCTAGGCATAGTGTATGAAGTGCAAAAACTAATAAAGTTTGTAAGATGCATTTTGCATCATTTGTAGACAAGCCCTCTAACATAAGTTTTAGATTCAAGATATGGATCATAGCACTAGTAATATCGAACTTAATACCTAGTGGCAAAGCAGGAGGAATGATGGCTCCTGTCTCAGAAATCTCATCGTATACAATATCCACCTCTAGATCATCATATAGAGGTAAGTATTGGTATGCTGAGATTACTGGAGATCTACCACTGGTAGCTCAATCTTGATTTCCATTGAGTGTTCCTCGATAATTTAATTCTTTTCTTTACCTATCTGTCTCTGCCTCTAGAGCTATACACTGGGCTTTAGCATCCCTCCTTAGGTTAACTGCTTTTTCTTATAATTTCTCAGTTCTTTAATCAGCAATGCCATAAACATATTCAGGAGGAGGGGAGGCAAATCATATGTATCATATTAAACCCCTTTAATTTCACCTTCTCTTTAGTGTTCGTCATCCTACTAGTTGACTGTAGGATTCTCTCTGGTTTACGATGTAGTGAGTGTAAGGGATTAACTTGACACCTGGTGTTAGGCATACACTAGAGTAAAACTAACTAAATATATTAACAAAAACCCCAAAACATCATTTTCACTCCTTTTCTTCAAAATAGTTCCAAAAACCTGATTTTATGTAACACACCGCACACAACACATCATATCTAACAAAAAGACCTAACTAACTTGTATATTTTCATAATTATAAGCATCAGAAGTGCTATAAAAGCATACTACATCAGGTGGTACTCAGATTTTGAGAAAAATATAATGGTACCTTGAGGGACATTATTGCAATTCAATTTTGGGATTCCATATGTGGGGCCCATAAGTTTTTTAATCTTAATTTATATACCTAGTGTAAATTTAACATATGATATGAATATTCTTTTCTTTATTGATAGAATATTATTTTAATAGCATGGTAACTATCAGAGGCTTCTCAAAAGGTAAAACCTCTAGTAATGAGGATTTAACGTTCTTCCGGCGGCGTTCAGTTAGGCTAGGCTTACTCTTTTTCAATACTTTTATACATTATAGTATTAGTGTGATATTGTTCTAGCGATGGATGTATTTTTATGGTCTAGATACTTATTCAGAAACATATGGTTATTTTTAGTTGATTAGGGGCTTTTAAGGTAGATTCGACCCCATCTATCTTGAGTTTGTGTTTACTTGTCCTTTAGGATTTGACTTAACCTACTTAGCATATTAGGATAGGATTAAAAATCCTTATGCTAGGTTTAGGAAAGTGCTTGCCTTAGGTTGGATTTTTGAGACTTATAATGGGCCCTATCACCCTTCCTAAGATAAGTTGCTTTAGTGTTTACCCTTTTTGGCCTAAATAGGTACAAACCTATTTCTTTGACTATTAATTGGGATAGGTTTGACTTAGTCATTCTAGTAAGGCTTTTTAGCTTTCTACCCATGGCAGGTTTGTACTTGACTTTAAATTGTGACTTTCTACTAAATAAATTAAACTCGATTCTCCTTTCATAAATACAACCTTAAAAAAGAAGGAAAAATGAATACATGGACTTGAAATGGATTATTACTTTGGGTTACATGTTTCTTTTTGTGATTTCCAAGTTAAGTTCGACACCTGGTTTAGTGAGTATATTCTATTAGTTCTGGTTAGAGTTCGATACCTGGTATAATGGCTATCTTTGGTTATTATTGATTTGTGGCTGGTATTTGTTATTATTATTTACTATAACATATTGTGGCAATGGTAGGATAAGAATTATATGATACACATATCACACATTGTCTCACTTTTACTTTCTTTGTATTATATTTGACTTTGGGCGAATATTACACCTTATTTGTATCCATCGTGTGTATGGTGGCTTGATTGGGTTTGGTTCTCCTTGTGCGTACCTTCTGGGCTTATGGGAATGTATCTAGGTTATATATTTTCATGTATTTCATAGTATGAGTTATCTAGTTTTGATTTACCATTTCTTTTAGCATAGCTTATTATTTTATTTGTGACCCTCAATTACTTTCTTTAGTATACTTAAAACAGCTCGTTTATGCTTTTACAGTAATTAAGCCTAGTCAGCCTATGATTCTTACTGAGTACCTCATGTTTTGGTAATCGTAGTAAAATTTTTCATCTTTTTCATAATGCAAATTGTAGTACAAGCCTTGTCATTGACATTGATCTTGGGTTTGTTGTTGACTAGAAATTTAGCTGAGATTTTAGAGTTTAGAGCTGGTCCTTCTCATTGTACAATTATGACAATTTTATTTAGTGTATTATAAGATTATGATATATAATTTTGATACTATCTTACACTTTTTTGGGGTGTAGTGGCTCTTACACTAACCTTACCAATTCACGGGGGATTCTTTTTGTATATTTTGTCATTTCCTCTCTCATATTATAGGATACTTTTATATATATATATTGGTAATGACTCTCACAGTAATTCTTAGAATCCTCTGTGTTTTGACCATTTTTTCCATTTGGAAAGTTCATTATATTATTTATGATTTGCGAGAATATTTTGCACAATCTCTGATACATTCGGGAGTGAATCTATGAGTTTGAGATTTTGAGCATCCTTTATAGTGTTATAGTTAACTTTTGTTTAATTTTTGTTATTCGAGCATCAGATGCTAATTTGAATAGTTGTTTCTTAAATAGTTGTTTTCTAGATCAGACTTCCTCTTTTATCGATATCGTGTCCCTAAACTCATGTTCGCGATGAAGAAATTCCTTATACCTCACGATTGTGGGGGTAGGGTGTATTCACAATGAAGGATGATTGGGTCGGGGTTGGGTCATAAATCTTTATGTTTTCAACTAGGGGCTTGATTTGCAAAGTGTTAAATCTCTTCTTCTCTGCATTCACGCTGGTGGCTGGTGCTTGAGAAGATTAGGGTAAGGAAGCCCTATGTTCGTAATAATGGGGCTGCATTTGGAAAGTTCATTTTGACCCCTGGATACAATTAAAAACCCTTCATCCCCAAAATGTATTTCCTATATTTTTAGACTTTGAGTGCTCAAATTATGTAATTTCAAAGGGGTTTTCAAGAACTCTTCCATACGCATGTTTCTACTTTGTATTTATAATTTCCCATTGTTTTCCGTACAAAAATATTTAAATCTTTGATTTTAATCATGTTTTTGGGTGATTTACTAGATAAAGTATATAGTGAGTTTTTCTTTTATTTAAACCTTGATATCAACTATTTTCCTTAGGTTTTTAGATTTAGAACCCTAAATGTATGCGGAACATGATTTTTAAATAAATTCTTGATTTTTATAATTGCTTACCTTAGTTAGTTTTGCTACTATTGAATATGCTTAGTGTAGATTGAAGATATATGACTAATTGACCTTGAAATTTTTTAATGATGAGGGCTTATTTAAGAGCTTGGTCGTGCCTAGTGATATTGATGTGAAAATTGGGGTTAATGCCATTTTAGGGGATAATTATGTCATTATTGTTACTAGATTGAATGATTAAGGTTTAGTAAACACTTTGAGTTAAAATAGACTCATAATATTTGGAGTAATTATCAGTGTTTAGTATCTCATATTAGAGAATATTATTAAGTTAAAATTGTTCTCTATTTAATTATTTAGTCTAATAATGTCATCTTTGGGAATAATTAGACGGATCGTATGGAATAAGCTAGGTTTTGGTAAGTTCCAATATATAATGTATTTGGATTGTTAACCTTTTCAATATTGCTCAAGTAGGGGACTTATGTGAATATTATTATCTACTAGAGGGATTATCATTATTGTGATGCCCGAGTGGAGGCTTTAAATGATTAATTGATGTTTTATATGACTATTTATTCTAGTTTTGTTGTGTGAGGGCTTAAATCATGAATTATTGACATATGGAGTTAATTCTTAGCTTATTTATACTTGTAATAAATTGATTATTATCTTCATACTATTTGGTTGAGCATTACATCCTTATTTCATCTATATAAATTCATGAGCTTTTATCTCTGAGAACACTGATTTTGATAAAAAATGAAAGACTTTACAAAACCCTTGACCAGGGAATATTCCAATAATGGGATTGATACTTAAGATTTGAGATTGTGAAAGCATATGGGAGCTATCCTAAAACCAAAAGGCTCAGCAGTCTTATATGCTTAGAAGGCATATATGGAAGCAATACGATGGTTTATATCATTATCGTTCAATCATCATCATTACATTGCATTGCATTCCTTAGTATGGTTTATTTATTTTTGTATTGAATTTTTGTAATTTAATCTTGTTTGTGATATTGTGTGTTCTACATTCATTTCACAACATTATATCATATTATACCATATCTTGGTTGATTTGGAGTTTTAGATATCATGGGACGTGGGGTATGGCAGTGGCTTGATCAGAGAGATTATTGTACCATACCAATTGGTAGCATGTTATACACATAAACATACACTTTCACTATTTTTTCCTAGATTAATGGTTGAAGATGATTGACTGGCTGATATAGTTAGCGAGTCTCCCTACAAAAAGACTTCTTTTACTTGGTAATCAAAAAATGGCTAGTCTTAACTCACCCTAACTTACTTACCTAAACTATTTATTGATATTTCTATGATTGTTGGGTTGGCATACCCTACTAAGATATTGTGGTTTACTTACTGGTTGTAGATTGATTGAGTGAATTGGGTAGTTAGGTGATGGTTCTTTCCATCACCTTGGATTAGGTTCGATTATCAACGATGCTTGCTGAGTACACATGATTTGTGCTCTCTCTTACTTTTCTTTCTTTTTTCTTTTATTCTACATGACATGCATGTATTGGTTCAACTAGCAGATAGTTGATTATGTTACTTTAACATTGATATTGTGGAGATTGAGGTAGTGGGTGACGTTTCACTTGGCTTACTTAAATCTTCTTTATTTTATCTTATGTTTTATCTGCATTTAAGATAATTTTAATTTTTTCTGTATTTTAGGTTTGTACTAGTGACAATCGGACATAGGATGTATCTTTAATTATGATACCATAATTAATTATTTTTGCATTATACTATTCTTCTTCTTCCACTTTTTATTTACTTTCAGCATAAAGTTTAGATTAGGGTAGGCGTACCTTTATCACGGGGTGTGATTGGTGTCATCACATACTCTATTTTGGGTCATGACAAATTTAATGTCAAAGTCCTAGGTTCATTAGTCTCATTAGTACATGTCGAGTCTAGTACAGTCTTACTAATCTATTATCTACTTTATTAGGCTATATGACTTTTGGTGAAGTTCATTTTATTATGTGTCATATATTCATAGGTTTATGTCACTCTAAAAACCTATATTCTCTCTCACACAAATGGAAAGAATTAATTCTTTTATAGCAAGAGATATAGTACCCATGCCTTCAGTACATGATAGGGGCAGAGGTTGAGGTAGAGGTTAGATTGGAACATCCTAACCATCTACAGGTCAAGTTAGGATTGCCTTTCCAAGTTCTAAAATTGCTGATTTTGGGTCATGTGAGTTAGTAGGGTTGAGGCCAGTGAAGACATATCTTGTGTTTATAACCATACCTTTGCTTGAGGATTTTTGGTATGAGTGTTGAGTTTTTTTGAGAGGGTGGCTCATACTTTGATTTGACACTATACTTTGAAACTTTAGGCTCTATATGTATATTTGGCTACCAATTCTCCTCGTGTTAAAGAGGTATTACCATGGATTTCTCCATATTCAATGACCTTACCCTTTATGTCCATGGTAGGATAGAGTATGTCTATAAAGTTTGTAAGGACAGATCCTTCTTGATTCAATGGAGATCTAAGGTTTGATGCTTATATGGTCTTTCTTTATTGTCATAAAAGATTGCAAGACTTAATCTTGGTAGACTCTAACAGAGTAGATTTCATTACCTTTCAATTGCTTAGACCATCTAGATAATAGTAGAGAGCTTTGGTAGAGGGTAGATCAGTTGGATCACCATTTCTTTTATAGGATCATTTTGCTCAAGTCTATTTAGAGTAGTTTGAGGGGAAACATACGAGACTTATAGACCAAAATCCTTGTAGACTTAATGGCGATAGAAAAATGTAAGGTAGTTTCTAGGATCCTTGTGGTTATTCTTAGAGAGGCTTAGATCATGGTCACCAATTAGGTCTTTTAGGTCCAGGTAAACTGACTCCTACTTTTTTTGTTTCTTTCACATGTTAAAGTCTTAAGCACAATAGAAGTGATTCCATATAGGTAGATAGAAAGATTCTTCCTTAATTACTCTAGAAGATAAAAGGTATCGACATGTTCTATATGTTGGACTTGAGTCAGAAGCTTTTGGTCATTGAATATGGAGAAATCCATGGTAAATTTGATGGATATGGTTCTTTTATGCCTTTAATTTGTCTTGGTAGTGTTGGATCATCAGTCACATTCTCCTACATGCTAATTTATTTGACATTGAATCTTGACATGATTTATGAGTTTTTCTGGATCTGTTGATATTGCTACCCCATAGATGTTTTACCTACTGGTGCATCGAGTGTGCCAATCCTATGTTGTGACTTACTTAGAGTATATCATTGAATTAGATTTGATATCTATGAGTATTATAGATTTTTTATATTTTTGTATGATCTTCTTGATAGTTATGTTGTGGAATAAGTGTTGAATTGATTATAAGTTTTCGTATATTCAGATTGTAGAATAGATTAAGCTTATGTGAGTAATTTTAAAAAATTAATGAGATAGTAGAGTTTGTGAAGTGAGTAGAGGGAGTTAAATTTGATGGATATGCAAAAAGAAGAGATAAAAGGTCCAAATGTGAGCAAATTCTGTGGATCATAATTCAGAGGGCATAGTTTCCTAGACTACATTGCATTTCTTATACAATTATTTTTTCCTGTTTCTACAAGGGGTTCTTCAGGGACTACTCATCACTTTTTAGGTGTGGGTAACCAAGATGGTTCATACACTTTTGATAGTTGGCCTTTATTAAATGAATCTTGTTTTATTTGTTGGGGGATTAGACATTTTAAGAGGAACTATCCTAATAGAAGATAGTCGGGTTTTTAACATCAGCAGTAGTTCAAAGCTTTAGTTTTGGCCAGTAGAGGGGGTAGAGGAAATGGCAGGGATCGTCCATTTGGAAGATATTATATTTATTGTAACTTAAATTCTGGGGTGGGGGGTTGAATTCAAATTTTCTTCAATGAGTCAAAAACTAACTCCTCACAATCGACTCACCTGTAGATCAAAACACTTAATTAACAAATTAAACTTAAATAATTAAGCAAGGAAATAAAGCATGAAGTAAACAACACAAAGATTAATCTTGGTTCGACACATTAATCCATTGCCTACGTCTAGTTTCCTTAGGTTTCAAGTTTCCTTTAGATCATTTAAGGTTTGGTTTGAGTACAATGATAAGAAATAAGTTTTGAAGACTTATTTTGCTATTCAGGTCTTGTGAAACAACTTCAGTTAATGTTACAAAGATGACTCGATCCTACTCTTTATATAACAATTATAAACTAATGTTATAGAGCTTTATAAGACTAAGAATGATGAAATTTGAATTTTCACCTTGAAGTTGAGTGAAAAATATCTATCTTCAGTTTTCTCCTTTTATAGTCTTCGGTTGTTACCTTCATATAGAAACCCAAGAGATTTCTTCTCAATCAAGGATTTGAATTAATTCCTTAATTGAGGAATGCAGTCGTTTGATATGTCCATATTAGATATCTCTATACACAACTTTAGATTATGTCTATATTAGGTATATCTGTGATCTTTTATTTCTTTTTGTCTTTGATGTCTATGTGACAGTTGTGTCATTCTTTCTTTCATTTAGATGCTGATTATTTTTCTGATTGATTCGGTTTTCCACGAATCTGGGAATGTTATCTTTATTTCTAAGGTTTTCATGTAAGTGTCGTGATCTTCTTGTGAATTGATGTCCTTCCTTTCTTGGAGAGTGTCGTGATCTTATTGAGATTACTGGTGCTTTATTTATTAGAGAGTGTCGTGATCTTCTTCTGATTGAATGCTCTTTCTTTTTTTGATAGATCCTCGATTCTTTTACCATCAACAGACTCCCAGTAACTTGCATCCTTTATCCTGCAAAAGATTCATTTGTTAGTTTATAATTATAAAATCATTGTCCAAGAAGGCTATCAATAACAACCATAGATGTAATCAAGGAGGTGATAACCTTAGTATAGGTGGTGCACAACCTGTTAGACGAGTTGCTCAGATTGATGATAAGATACAATGCTCGGAGAGAGTAGAAGGTACCATTCTTTCTTAATTCCACCCCCTTCTTATTAAAGATTCAGCTGTATGTATACTTTTATCACGAATTCATGCATTTTATATAGTATCCGAAGGTAGAGAGTGAAGTAAGTCCTTGGAGTGAGTCGTTCCAGCTATACGTCCTTATTTTTTTCTTGTTCTTATCTATCTGGCAACATTTGGAGATGAATATTTCCAAAGGGGAGATATTGGAATACCTCGAGAACTCTAACCAAGAGTGCCACCATGATTCAAGATCATGAGAAATAAATTATAGTACTTTGGTTGTTTTATGATCTAGGGTGATGTGTATTAAGGCCTCAAAGATGTCCTAGCGATTAGGTGAATCAAAATATCCCTTAGCGATTGAATTCTTGAAAAGGATTTTGGCATAGTCAACTTCAAATGAGCATATCTTTTGTTACACTAAGAAATTTTGAGCTCATGACCCACCGACAGATAGATAGTTGAATTATCTTTCCGACGGTACCAATTTAACCTAAATCTTGTATAGGACCAAAAAGTTATGCCTATTTTACTCCCGTGTGTCAGCCTGAAAACTGTGTGACGACATTTTGTGACGACATTTTGTGACAACTTGTCACAAGTCTGGCGGCTTGTCACAAAATGTCATCACCCTAAAGCAGAAAGTTAGAAATTCCACCCTTTTGTGACGACATTTCATGATGACTTGTGACAAGTCTGACGAATTGTCACAAATGTCGCCAGCTATTTTTTTCAGCAATTAAAGGTTATTTTTGCAAGGGTATTTTGGTCTTTTCCCATCTTTTGGAGGCCCCTATATATGTGAGAATCCCCATCCAAACCCTAATATCTTCATTTTCTCTTCCAATTCTCTGAAGAAAATATATGCAAGGTTTCATTCATGAACATTAATCTTTCAAAAATCATCCATAAATCTTCAAGATTTCTTCAAGAACCAAGTTCCCCATAGTGTGGGCTTCGAGAATCATTTATTACAAGTGCGGATAGAGTTTCAAGCACTAGAATTCCTCCAATTTCAAATATTAAGGTATGTGGGGTTTTGAACAAGAGCAATCCTTTCATTCTTGTGCCTAAAGCTTTGATTTTTATTATGGATTTATATGATTTTGCAAGTGGATTAATACCCAAATTACTTCATCATGAGACTATGAGAATATAAATTGTTCAAGCTTTGTTATACATGATTATTTTACTATCCCAAGTTATGACTTGATATTTAATATTGTGAATTTCATATTTCTACCATGAGTTGATATTTCAAGTGCTTTCAAGATATGTGTCAAGATTTAAGCTACCTTATGACGATTGAATTATTGTGTATATTAATTCATGAGATTGTGTTGTTATAATGAGCCTTGATAATTCCCCAAAGTTATTGAGGCGTTCTTGGATAGATTCTTTCCTCTTGAGATGAGGGAAGCAAAGATAGAGGAATTCATGAATATGAGACAAGGCTCCATGACTATTAAGGAGAATTGTCTTACATTCAATCAATTATCCAAATATGCTCCTAGTATGATGGCTGACTCCAGGACCATCATGAGCAAGTTTATGGCTGGCGTGTCGAGTTACGTTATGAAAGGGTGTAGATTTGCTATGCTTAATAGAGAGATGGACCATTCTCAATTGATGATACATGCCCAACAGATTAAAGTCGATAAGGTGAAAGAGAGTGAGAGAGTAAGAGGGAATAAAAGAGCTAGATTAGAGCAACAGGGATTCGGTCAGTCCAAATTCCATGGAGGGAACCACCCTTAATTTTAGAGACGTCTATTTATGCCTGCACCTTCCTCAGTTAGTGCTCCCTCACCTAGAAGCAGGTAGGAGCAGGGGAACAGGCCTATCCCGTCCATGTCTCAGGAACGTATAAGTAATAGACCTTGTCCTCCTTTATGTGCCAAGTGTGGTAGAGATTATTTTGGCGAGTGTTTTGTTGATTAGAGGGGTTGCTTTGGTTGTGGAAAGTTGGACCACTAACTTAGAGATTGTCCATATGCTAGACAGGGGAGTTGAGATGCTCGTACCTAGAGTCAGGCTACAATGCCCCCACTCTCGTAGTCCGCCTAGTTTCTCCTCAGAGCGCCTCTTCCAGTACTGCTAGCGGTTCATGCCAGAATCGCTTCCATGCTATACAACCTCTCAAGGAGTAGGAGGATTCTCCAGATGTTGTCACTGGTATGCTCTGTATCTTTCCTTTTGATGTGTATGTATTGATGGACCCTGGTTTGAGTTTCTGTTACGTGACACCTCTGGTTGTTATAAATTTTGAGATGGACCCAGAACTGATTCCTGAGCTTATTCAGGTTTCTACCATAGTAGGAGAATCTTTTATTGCTAAGCAGGTGTATAAGAAGTGTCCTGTCACTTTCCTTTATCGGGTCATATATGCTGATTTGATTGAGCTAGATATGGTTGATTTTGATGTCATTCTGGGTATAGATTGACTTCACTAGTGCTATGCGTCAATAGATTGTTGTACTCGAGCGGTCAAGTTTGAGTTTCCTGAAAAGCCCATTTTTGAATGGTCCAAGAGTTCCGTAACTCTGAAGAGCCATTTCTTATCCTACCTCAAAGCTAGAAAGTTGATTTCCAAGGGTTGCATCTATCACCTAGTTCAAGTTAAAGACCTTCAGTTTGAGACTCCGACTATTAAGTTAGGTAGCATTGTTTATGAGTTTCTTGATGTTTTCACGGAAGATCTCCCAAGGGTCCCATCTGATAGTGAAATAGAATTCTAGATTGATCTCCTTCCTAGCATTCAACCTATTTCTATTACTCCATACCATATGGCTCCCGAAGAACTTAAAGAGTTAAAGAAGCAACTGAAATATCTCTTAGACAAAGGATTTCTCAGACCCAGTGTTTCCCCGTGGGGAGCACCTATTCTATTCATGCATAAGAAAGATGGTACATTACGTATGTGCATTGATTACCATCAACTCAACAAGGTAACAATCAAGAAGAAGTACCCTCTTCCTATAATCGATGATTTATTTGATCAGCTATAGGGTGGAAGTTATTTCTCAAATATCGACCTTAGATCTGGTTATCATCAGCTTAAAGTGAGAGTGTAGTATTCCAAAGACAGCCTTCCAAACCCGTTATGGTCACTTTGAGTTCCTTGTCATGTCCTTTGGGTTAACCAATACTCTAGCAACCTTCATGGACCTCATGAATCGAGTGTTTAAGCAATATCTTGATATGTTTTTCATTGTATTTATAGACGATATTCTTGTGTATTCCCAAAGAGAGGATGATTATGCCGATCATCTTAGAATTGTCTTGCAAACTCTTAGAGATCATCAATTATTCGCTAAATTTATCAAGTGTGAATTTTAGCTAAGGTGAGTTGCTTTTTTGGGTCATATTATTTCCGCTGAAGGTATTAGAGTTGATCCTCAAAAGACAGAAGCTGTAAAGAATTAACCTAGAACTACCTCCCTATCTTTCATTAGGAGTTTCTTGGGTCTAGTTGGTTACTACCATTGTTTTGTTAAGGGATTCTTTTCCATTACGTCTCCCATGACCCGGTTGACCCAAAAGAGAGTTAAGTTCCAATAGAAAGATGCCTGTGAGAAGAGTTTTTAGGAGTTGAAGACTCGACTCACTTTAGCTGCAGTGTTAGCTTTACCTGATGGTACTGATGGTTTTGTGGTGTATTGTGACACTCCTAGAGTTGGTTTGGGTTATGTGTTGATGCAGAAGGGTAAAGTTATAGCTTATGCCTCTAGACAGTTGAGGCCTTATGAGAAGAATTACCCAACCCATGATCTTGAATTAGCAGCTGTAGTTTTTGCTTTGAAATTTTGGAGACTTTATTTGTATGGTGTTTATGTTGATGTGTTTACTGATCACAAAATCCTACAATGTGTGTTTAATCATAGGGAGTTGAATCTTAGGCAAAGAAGATGGTTAGAGTTGCTAAAAGACTACGATATGAATGTGTTGTATCACCCGAGCAAGGCCAATGTTGTGGAAGATGCTCTTAGCAGGTTGTCTATGGGTAGTGTAGCTCATGTAGAGAATGATAAGAAAGAATTGGCTTGTGATATGCATCATTTGTCTAGGTTGGGTGTTATATTACTTGATTCCGCTGAAGAGAGTATGTTAGTTTAGAGTAGTTCTGAGTCCTCTTTGGTCTCTGAGGTAAAAAAGAAGCAAGACAGGGATCCTAGTTTGGTCAGATTAAAGGAGTCAGTTAAGGACCAAAAGGTAGAGGTTTTCATCCAAGTGAGAGATGGTGTGTTAAGATTGCAAGGTAGATTGTGTGTTCCCGATGTTGATGATCTAAGGCAGAGAATTATGGTTAAAGTGCATGGAGCGCGATATTCTATTCATCCTGGTACAACCAAGATGTACCATGATTTGCAGAAAATCTATTAGTGGAACGGTATGAAGAAAGACATAGCAGGATTTTTGGCAAAATGTTCTACTTGTCAACAGGTTAAGGTAGAGCACCAAAGGCCCGGTGGTGTAATGCAAGAGTCTAGCATTCCTACTTGGAAGTGGGAAGAAGTGAATATGGATTTCGTAATTGGTTTGCCCCCTTCTCATCGTTATCATGATTCGATTTGGGTTGTTGTAGATCGATCGCCTAAATCAGCTCATTTTTTGCCAGTGCATTCATCTTATTTAGCTGAGGATTATGCTATATTGTATATCCATGAGTTAGTTAGATTGCATGGCGTTTCTTTGTCTATTATCTAAGATAGGGGTACTCAATTTACTTCACAGTTTATGAGAGCCTTTCAGAAGGGTCTTGGTACCCAAGTTCATTTGAGTTCTGCTTTCTATCTGCAGACTGATGGTCAGGCTGAGAGGACTATTTAGACTTTGGAGGACATGTTTAGGGCATGTGCGCTTGATTTCAAAGGTAGTTGGGATGAGCACTTGCCATTGATCAAATTTGCATATAACAATAGTTTTCCATGCTAGTATTCAGATGGCCCCATTTGAAGCTAAGTATGGGAGAAGATGTAGTTTGCTTAGAGGTTGGTTTGAAGTTGGATAAGCAGTTGTGATTGGGATTGATGCTATGTTTGAGGCTATGGAAAAAGTTAAGTTGATTCAAGAAAGATTGAAGATCGCTCAAAGTTGTCAGAAGTTGTTTGCGGATGTGAAAAGAAAAGATCTTAAGTTTTATGTTAATGATTTGGTGTACTTGAAGGTTTCACCTATGAAAGGGGTGAAGATATTTGGGAAGAAGGGAAAGCTTAGTCCCCATTATGTTAGTCTATATAGGATTCTGAGCCATGTTGGGAAAGTAGCATATGAAATAGAGTTAGCCGCGGAGTTGTCTCGCATTCATTCGGTATTCTATGTTTCTATGCTTAAGAAGTGTATTGGTGATTCTGTTGGTTAATTCTTTCAAAAGCTTAGATATTCAGGATAGCCTTTCATTCGAGGAGTTTTGGTTGAGATTTTGGATTTTCAGATCTGTAGGCTAAGGAACAAAGAAGTTCCTTTAGTTAAAGTTCTTTGGAGAAATCAATTTGTTAAGGGTGCTACTTGGGAAGCCGAAGATGATATGCGAGCCAAGTACCCTCACCTCTTTTCTATGTGTTTAGAGCGAGTAGAAGGTACCATTCTTTCTTAATTCCACCCCCTTCTTATTAAAGATTCAGCTGTGTGTATACTTCCATCACAAATTCATGCATTTTATATAGTATCCAAAGGTATAGAGTGAAGTAAGTCCTTGGAGTGAGTCATTCCAGCTATACGTCCTTATTTTTTTCTTATTCTTATCTATCTGACAACATTCGGGGATGAATGTTTCCAAAGGGGAGATATTGTAATACCCTGAGAACTCTAACCAAGAGTGCCACCATGATTCAAGATCATGAGAAATAAATTATAGTACTTTGGTTTTTTTATGATCAAGGGTGATGTGTATTAAGGCCTCAAAGATGTCCTAGTGATTAGGTGAATCAAAACATCACTTACCGATTGAATTCTTGAAAAGGATTTTGGCATAGTCAACTTCAAATGAGCATATATTTTGTTACACTAAGAAATTTTGAGCTCATGACCCACCAACAGATAGATAGTTGAACCATCTTTCCAACGGTACCAATTTAACCTAAATCTTGTATAGGACCAAAAAGTTATGCCTATTTTACTCCCGTGTGTCAGCCTGGAAACTATGTGACGACATTTTGTAACCACTTATCACAAGTCTGGCGGCTTGTCACAAAATGTCGTCACCCTTAAGCAGAAAGTTAGAAATTTCACCCTTTTGTGATGACATTTCGTGATGACTTGTCACAAGTCTGACGACTTATCACAAATGTCGTCAGCTATTTTTTCAGCAATTAAAGGACGTTGTTGCAAGGTATTTTGGTCTTTTCCCATCTTTTGGAGGCCCCTATATATATGAGAATCCCCATCGAAACCCTAATTTCTTCATTTTCTCTTCCAATTCTCTTAAGAAAATATATGTAGGGTTTCATTCAAGAACATTAATCTTCCAAAAATCATCCATAAATCGTCAAGATTTCTTCAAGAACCAAGTTCCTCATAGTGTGGGCTTTGATAATCATTTATTACAAGTGCGGACAGAGTCTCAAGCACTAGAATTCATCCAATTTCAAAGATTAAGGTATGTCAAGTTTTGAACAAGAGCAATCCCTTCGTTCTTGTGCCAAAATCTTTGATTTCTATTATGGATTTATATGATTTTGCAAGTGGGTTTATACCCAATTTACTTCATCACGACACTATGAGAATATAAATTGTTCAAGCTTTGTTATACATGATTATTTTACAATTCCCAAGTTATGACTTGATATTTAATATTGTGAATTTTATATTTCTACCATGAGTTGATATTTCAAGTGCTTTCAAGATATGTGTCAAGCTTTAATCTTTCTTATGACGAATTAAATTATTGAGTATTTTGATTCATGAGATTGTGTTGTTGTAATGAGCCTTGATAATTCCCCAAAGTTATTGATGTTACCATGATTTAATAAATTGATACATTTTGATATTGAGAAAGATTGATTTGATTTGAGTGGAGCTAGGAATCTACAAATTGATTATGATTTGATAAATGAGAAAGAAATTTGATTTGATCTCCATGATAGACCCTTGTGATGTTTGTGATGGATTTCCTAATGCGTTCTGAGCTTGTGTCTGGGAGTAGTATAAGCATCGAGTGGTAAATGTGGTATTTTCCCTGAAACTACGTGCCACCGTAGGATTGGTATTGATATTTATGGGCCAGAGGCCGAGTATGAGATTGTGATCACAAAATGGAGGTTGCATTCCCTAGCAAGAGTACGACGCTCCTTCCAATGTGGGGTTCTCTCCTTAGGAGGGCAAAACATTGGACTCCATGTAGCTCACATAGTTTATGTCGGTTATAAGAACCTCCCATGTCCATAAGAGTTGAGTTTCTTAAATTTCGAGTCACTCCAAGTCTTGAGGTGAAGAGTTGAGTTGTTTATGATGATTTATGAAGTTTTTATCATATGATTTATTTACTATGAGATCATGAAAAGTATGTTTCAATCTAACTCAAGCCAAGTGAGTCATCATTGTACATATGCATATTTTCATGAAACTAATGATGATATTTACATCATTGCATTCACCCTCACATACTCAGTACATTCCAATGTGCTGACCCATATATTTTTCCTATGGGCTACATTTTCTCATAATGTAGGTTCAGGTACTCAGCCGCAGCCACGTTAGCAATATTTGGGTGCCTCACTATGTTTCCTTAGTGGTGAGTCCTCATGGTTGAGGATCGTGTCTATATTTTTGTGATATCATTTTGTTGTTAAAACTTTCAGTACTGTTGAGTTAGTTGGGGGTTAGTCCCTAAGGCTCCTTGATTTTGATGTATAGAGGCTTTGTCAGACAAAGGGAATGGTATGTACAGACATTCAATATATATTTTGGTTGTACAGTTTAGTATTCTCCAGTATCTCTCTTGAACCCGATATGATATATCTCTTTATTATGCATGACTATTATTGAATTGAGTTCCTTGAGGTAGTGTCTAGCTCCAAGGTTTAGCTTGGGGCTACGTGTATCCCTAAGCACCGTGTGATATCTCGGGATGAAAATTTTGGGGCGTTATAGATTTGGTGGCTTTTATCTTGTCTGATCCTAGTTCTAATTTTTTGATATTCATCTATTAAATTTTCTATAGGGTTGGACATGGTTTTTCATAATGCTTTATTCACCTATATATGAATCTACTATGATTGAGGATTCAGCATTACTAACTCAAGTATATTGTGCATGATCATTGTTGCTTATGGGTTTTCAAACTTTGGTAGACTTGGTAATTCTGGATATGTTAGATTTGGATATCATTTTGGGTATGACTAGCTTGTCTCCATATTATGTTATGTTGAATTATAATGCTAAGAATGTTACCTTATCTATGCCGAGGATGTACAAGATAGAGTTAGAGGGTTTTTATAAACCTAGTTCGCTAAAACTTCTTTCCTTAATTAGTTCTAAAATGTTAGGAGGGAGGGAATGTTTACCCTTCTAAGAATATTTTTGGGACACTAGTAATGAGGTTCCATCTATTGAGTTAATTCCTATAGTGTGTGAATTTTAGGAAGTGTTCCCTATTAATTTTTCTAGTATACCTCCAGATCAGGACATTAAATTTTATACTGATTGAGAACTCAGTGTTTTCCCTATCTCTATTCCTTCCAATAGAATATATTTGGATGAGTTAGGGGAGCTTAAGAATTTGTTGATGTAGTTTCTTGATAAAGGGTTCATTTTCCTAGTGCTATATTGTGGGGTTCTCTAATTTTGTTTGCCAAAAAGAAGGATGGTAGTATAACAATGTGTAAATATTACCGATCTCTGGATAAAGTAACCATCTAAAATAAGTATCTATTGCCAAGGATAGGTGATTTGATTGATTAGTTGCAAGGTGCTCGGGTGTTTCCTAGGATAGATATAAAGTTAGGGTATCATTAGTTGAAGAACCAGGCGGAATATATTCCTAATGGGCATTTCAAATTTTTTGGTGATGTCCTTTAGGTTGACTAATGCACCGACAACATTCCTGAGTTTGATTAAAGGTTTCTATAAATCTTTATTCGATTTATTTTTTTATATCTTTATCAATGATATTTTGATTTACTCTAAGAGTAAAGAGGAGCGTGCATGGTATTTGCAAATTGTCTTGGATATATTAAGGGGAAAAAGATTTCTTTAAAATAATCTAAGTATGAATTTTGGATGTTGCCTATGGCTTTTTTGGGGCATGTGGTTTCTATAAAGAGGTAATGATAGATCCCCAAAATATTAAAGAAGTTAAGCATTAGGTTAGGCCTATCTCAATGAGTGATGTTCATTATTCTGTGGGATATGGGAGTTACTATGTAGATTTGTTAAGTGGTTAACTTTTATTGTTACTCACTTGACGAGGTTGGCTAAGAAGGAAGTGTCTTTTGTGTGGTCTGAAAATTATGAAGAGAGATTCTAAAAACATATGTTTTTTTACCACAGCTCCTATCCTTCCCTTTCTTGTTGAAGGTATATTTTATAGTATTTTGTGATGCTTCACATTCTATTTTAGGTTCTTCATCAATGCATGCTAAGAATATGATAGCCTATGAATAAAGGCAACTGAAGGTCCATGGAAGAAATTATCCAACTCATAACTTGTAGTTGGTAGCGGTTGTCCTTGCACTAAAATTATTGAGGCACTACTTATATAGTGTTAAGTGTTAGGTTTGCACATATCATCACCTTTTAAAACATAAGTTCACCTAAAAGGATATAAATCTAAGACAACAATAGTGGATAAACTTACTAAAGTATTATGATGTTACCATCCAGTATCATCTGGTAATACAACCTTGGGTAGCACACACCTAACGAAGCCTTTGATCTTAAGGAGCCCAAGATATGACCATGGAAATAAGAGCATGACAAGGCATCAAATACACAAAAGGATGGAAATTTTCACCCATTTTGAAATGCCATTTTTAGTTTCATGATGGAACTTAGCCTTTGGCAATGGTATAAAACAACACACTGAACTATACTACCTACTTGGGTGATCGAGCAACCCAACTAGGCAAGCCAACACGTACTTAGGTAATGCTAGATATAATTGGGTGATGGACAACCCACTGGGCACTGTGATGCATCCTACTTTATCCTAGATAGGCTATATTTTAAATAAGCTGATAAGTGTATAAAGGAATGGATATAAATGCACGACTTAGCCATTTATTTCCTTATACTTTGTTGACGAATACTAATCTTGAAGAGTTTAGGTGGAATACTTTTTGTAGAAGTTGTAGTTTTTGTAAGATAGTTGACGGGGATTCCCACGGAATGACCAAAAACTCCTTTACTCTAATTTTTATAAAATGGGTTACTTATTTGTGTCTATTAATTTCTCTAATTCAAGTCCCTTCTCCGATGGTTCAATTATGAAATCAATTGAGCCCTTATTCTTTACTTCTCATCTCCAATTTCTTATCCATCTGCAAATTCATATTTGAATTCCACCTTTGGATTATAATTTGTTTCAACCCCATTTGGATCATTATTATTTGGTATCACATCAATCTAATATCATATTATTTGTTATCAGAGCTTAGGTTAGAGATTTGTCCCATCTTAGGTTCATAAATTAAAAAATGAAAAATTTTCAAAAAGAAAAAAATTGTTTGATCAGTGTTTGTTTGGATGTTTCTATTACTAGTTTTGTGTTTATCTAGTAATATTTGGTCCATATTTGAATTTCAACTTATTTGGAGGTTAATTGAGGTTTTTACCAGTATTGAATGTGTACTTGACATAGTACTTGCCACATTTGGTAAATTCCTTTTCCAAAAACAAGTACACCTTTCATTTCCTAGTATATTTAAAAGGAATTTACCAAATATGGCAAGTACTATGTCAAGGTAAAGAACAGGGGATCACAAAATTACAAAGTTTTTTATCTTTTGGTCTGGTTTCTAGTAAAATAGGCGATACAAGGAAGGCATTGCATTTCTTTACTGATATAAGGTGAGCATCTCCAAGAACTTTAGTGAATACAAAATAGTTTGGAAATAATTTTTTGATTAGTCAAACAAACTATCAAATTTGGCAATACAAGGCCCACCTTGGCGATGCACACTTGACTTTGGTGATATAAGGGTGAAATTTTTTGATGGAATGTTGTGTTGGGTGGGTTGGACTCTAGTTTGGTGATAAGGCTTATTAAAACGATACTGGACTAAATTTAATTATCATGGGTGGCAATCCCAAACTTTTTTAATACTCCTAATCTCAAGCCTTGATTCCTTACTTTCATTCTTTGATTCCAATATCAATTTCTTTATTCCTAAACTTATTTTCAACAATTAATTATTCTACTTACATGTTAATTAGTTCTTTGGTGCTTATTCTTTAGAGCTAATTCCTCTTGAGCTTTTCTTGTTTATATCATTGAATACTTCAAGTCTCTTTTCATTTTTTGATAAGTCTTCTATTATTTGGTAAACAAGAATCGATTCCTCTATAAAGGATAAGTGACCTTTGCAAATGATTGGACAAAGGTGGTTCTCTATTAACTTTGGGAAAAGACTTTTACGTAAATTGAGAGTTTCCATACATGAGAGACATAAGGAAATTTTCTACTAACCTTGTTTGCTAGTTTTTTTAGGTATGTAAAAGGTCATATAATAAAGGATGTCATCCATACACCAAAGATATTATAGGGATGGCACTTGTGAACATGCTTGTAGCTACATGAGCTTGAGCATAGTACTGATAGATGAAGAACGAGTGAGGTTGGTTACTCTCCCTCATCTTGAACTACTTCCTATCCTAATCAAGGAAGAATGGATATATGATCTACACCAACATGATCTGTCATACTAATTATATGGAAAGTATATTCACTACTTCTCAGAATGCAAAGTTCCAAGATAGGTATGGCCCGGTGAGGCCAATACGTGGAAACAATGTGAGTATAAATGGTATCATAGGATTTGGTCTTGTACTTTATGATCAATGTTTTGCCAATATCATATACCAAGAAGTTGTGGACTATATTAAACTACTCTTACATCTTATTTGGGGTTCATTACTTAAAGAATTATGCATTTGTGTTAGCCAACAAGTAAAGGTACGTATTTCACTTAAGAATATTATGAGGAGGTATGGTGTAGTATAGGCTTATTAGATACCTGTCAATTATGTTTTGGGAGTTCTTGGTTCCAAAGTCATAATTTCCTATATGTGAGAGATTGCTATAAGTATGTCATAGAATATGATGGAAAGTATCTCTATCCACAAAAACCACCTAAAGAAGAAGCTATATGTGAACCACTTTCAATTAAGGATCCTAGTATTTTGCGTACAAAAGAATTGTTTACCGAGATAGAACTCGAGGAGTTGGAAAGGCTAATAAAGAGTACTACTCCTTATGAATATGAACCTATGAAGTTGCCTTAGGAGGCAATCCAAGATACTCCCTATGAGGTTGGTGCTAAGGCGTTGAACATAGAATTCAACACATCCACTCTTTTTTCACCAAAGTGGAAACTAGATGTAAAGGGATCACCTATATCTTTACAAAAAATCTTTGTCACTTGTCCTAACGCTAATGAAATTGAGAGTGAAAAGATTGAGAGAAGTAAGGGTATGATAAGTGACAATCTAGAGTGGAGAAGGGAGAGGTTGTGAGGAGTTATGTAAGATGTTTGTCTATTATGACCTTCACACATGCAAGTGTAAGCGATCTAGCAAGTGATATAGTGTCTCCTTGAGAGCCAGATATTGAATTCACAGGGGGTTGTCTTTTAACTATCTATTAGATTAAGTGAACTCTAGTTATTTATTCAAGTGGTGAAATTTAGACATATGATGGTTTTGAAAGAATAAAATAATTATGAACTAAACTGATAACTTGGGTTATAAATAATAACAAGGAGGATTGTAGGGTTAAGAAAAACTTCACAATCATGTATAGTTAGGGTCTCTGGCCGGTGGTGGTGTTCATCGTCGTTGTTGATTTATGGTGTTGATAGTATAACTTGAGAATGATCATTCTCTAGGTCATCTACACAATTTTATATAAAACTACATCATTGAGAGAGGATTTCTATATCCAATTCAGATTTAATTGCTTATCTTTCCATTTCATAATCAAGTGGGGCCACTTGATTTATCTCTATACTAGTCGTAAATCACTTCTTTACAATTAGACTCTAATTCATAAAGATAGTGTTCATACTCCCTACGTTCTACATTTTGTACCTCCGCACCTATGATCAATTCACTTTAGGACTATAGATTTACATTAATGATAGCTAATCATTAAAGTTGTAAGTGCAAGAACATAAGAACAAATACATGACGTGATAAGCATATAAACAAAATATGAAAACAAAACTGTACAATTTTTTTGTAGCCTCAACTCTTGAATAAGGATTTTTCATCCACTCATAATCTAACATGAAAATAATAATATAATAATTAAAGAAGTAAAACTAAGAGAGTTTAAAGGTACAAAACAAGAATCGTTGTTCTAGCCTCCTTCAAAGGTTGTTTTCTCCCAAGCCTTATTGTGTTGTGAATCGTGTGATTTCATTATCCTCCCCCAATATCTTTTGTAATTGCGGCTAAGTTCTTAATACATCCATACGAGTCTTACATAATCTATACCACACTAAATATATGTATTGACCAACTCGCCCTCAACTTAAACCATGTAAAAAAATCATGTTTTAGCCTCCTTGAATGTGTTTTTCTCCCAAGATTGTGTTGTGTGTTGTGATTTTGTATTGTGGACTGACCCAAAGTGTTCTCACTAATTTTAGCATGTTTTAAGTCTATTTATAGCCTCCAAATCCTTCTGACCATGTCCGATAAGTATTGGGTAAAGATACCAACTTGTTTCCAACTCAAACTAGGACTAAAAACCACTTGTAGCCTGTTTTAAAGGGGTGCACATTCTGATGCTGATGTATGAGGCTTAAGGTTGCATGGAATACATGTTTTAGAAGATAATACAGTGGCCAACTTAAAATGTTGGGTCATCACAGTGTTGGATGTACGGTGGGGGCAAATCCTAGTAAGATCCATGCAATTGATGTTGATCTCGAGTTTTGTTGTTGTCCAGACATTAGGTGAGCTTTAAGAGTTTAGAGCTGATCCTTCTCATTATACTATAATTAGAATTTTATTTTGTATATTATAAGATTATGATGTATAATTTTGACACTATCCAGTACTTTTTTTTGGTGTAGTGGCTCTTACACTAACCTTACCAATTCATGAGGGATTCTTTTTGTATTTTTTGTACTTTCCACTCTCTTATTATAGCACACTTTTATATATACATATTTGTAATGACCTTCATAGCGATTCTTAGAATCTTCTATGTTTTGAGCATTATGCCCTTCCCTGTTGTTTATTATATAATTTATGAGTTGTGAGAATGTTTTGCACCATCTCTGATGTATTCGGGAGTGAATATATAAGTTTGGACTTTTGAGTAGCCTTTATGGTGTTATAGTTTAATTTGGTTAGTATTTTCTGATTCAAGCATCAGATACCGATGTGGAAAGTTCTATTAGACCTGGAATGTTGTTTTTAGGTCATTAGCATATTTAGTTCGGTCCTTGTGCATTTATTTTGCATTTTAACCTCTTAAATGAAAACTAGTTAAGTTTATCTTTCACTGAAAATGATATTTTTTTGAAAATCAAATAATTACATTTAGTCCAGAATGTCAAATTTAGCCTAGTAGCATTATTGATTTGTTTTTGTGAAGTCTCGAGGGCCAGTTAAGAGAGTTTCTTTGGACTTAGAGTTTCTTAAATAGTTGTTTTATATATCAAACTTTCTCCTTAGAGTAGGGAAGCCTTGTGTTCACAATAATGGGGTAGCATTTGCGAAGGCCATTTGGACCCCTGAATACAATTAAAAACCCATCATCCCCAAAATGAATTTCCTATATTTTAGACTTTGAGAACTCAAATTATGTGATTTCAAAGGGGTTTTTGAGAACTCTTCCATACACATGTTTTTACTTTGTATTCATAATTTCCCATTGTTTTCCTTACAAATATCTTCCAATTTTTGATTTTAAACATGATTTTTTGAGTTTTACTCAGTAAAGTATATAATGAGTTTTTCTTTAATTTAAACTTCAATATGAACTATTTTTCCTTGGGTTTTTAGATTTAGAACCCTAAATGTATGTAAAACATGATTCTTAAATAGAATCTTGATTTTATCCTTGTATTTTTGGAACCAGTTTTCAAAGTGATTTTTGACTCAAAACTAAAATATATAGATATGGGTTTTGATGGACTCTTTGACTTATGGATGTCATATTTGACTATATTGAACATGTTTGGTGATGATTCAACGTAGTAAAGCTTCAAGTTGGTACATAAAACTGTGTTTTTGGCTTGCAAATCTTCATTAAGGCAAGTGAAAATGTACTTTGACTTTTTTTGAATTGTATATATGTTGTGTGCTTGTGAATTTTGAAGCTCTTAGGATTTGGGGTCCTTTTTATGTAAAATGGAGAGTATCTCCATGGGTACTAGAGTCTTTTGATGGATTATAGTTTTATAATTTCGTACATTAGTTAGTTTTCCTACAAGAGAATATGCTTAGTGTAAATTATAGATATATGACTAATTGACCTTGAAAATTTTTATGGTGAGTATTTAAGAGCTTGGTCATGCCTAGGGGATATTGATGTGACAATTGGTGTTAGTGCTATTTTATAGGATAATTATGTCATTATTGTTACAAGAGGGAATGATTGAGTTTTAGTAAACACTTTGAGTTTAATTAGACTCATAATTGTTGGATTATCAGGGTTTAGTATCTCATATTAGAGAATATTATTAAGTTATCACTATTCTCTATTTTATTATTTAGTCTAGTGATGTCATCTTTGGAAATGATGAGACACATGATATGGAATAAGCTAGGATTTGATAAGTTCAAGTATATAATGTGTTTGGAATGTTGACTACTTCTATTTTTCTCGAGTAAGGGACTTATGCCAATATTATTATTGACTAAAAGGATTATTATTATTATGATCCCCGAGTGGGGTCTTGAAATGATTAATTGATATTTTACATGACTATTTATTCTAGTTGTGTCATGTGAGGGCTTAAATCATGAATTATTAACATTTGGAGTTAATTCTGAGGTTATTTATACCTATATTAAATTAATTATTATCTTCATAGAAATTATTTGTAAGCATTACCTCATCATTTCATCTATATAAATTCATGATATTTTATCACCGGGAACACTGATTTTGACAAAAAAATGAACGACTTTACAAAACCCTTAACCAGGGAATGTACAGAAAAGGGGATCGATACTTGAAATTTAAGGTACTGAAATTATATAGCCATATCCTAGGAGCAATAATGCCCAGAAGGCTTATATGATTCTTAATATTGAGATTGTGAAGGCATATGTGGGGGCTATACGATGGTTTATATCATCATAATTACATTACATTGCATTCCTTGATATGGTTTATTAACTTTTGTATTGAATTTTCACAATTGAATCTTGTTTATGATATTGTGTGTTATACATTTATTTCACTACATTATATCGTATTATACCATATCTTAATTGATTTGGAGGTTGTGATATTATGGCACATGGGGTATGGTTATGTCTTGATTAGAGAGACTATTGTGTCGCACCAATTGGTAGCATGTTATTCACATAAATATACACTTTCACTATTTTATCCCAGGTTATTAGTTGAATACGATTGATTTCACCTGATATAGTTAGTTAGACTCCCTAAAAATGACTTATTTTACTTGTTGATCATTAAATGGCTAGTGTTGACTCACCCTAACTAATTTACCTACCCTATTTATTGATATGTCTATGATTTTTTTGTTGGGATACCCTACTAATATGATGTGGTGTATTTACTTGTTGTAGATTTATTGGGTGACTTGGGTAGTTAGGTGATAGTTCTTTCCATCACATTAGATTAGGGTCAGTTATCGATTATGCTTGCTGAGTACACATGATTTGTCCTCACTCTTTCTTTTATTTCTTTTTTCCTTTCTTCTACATGACATGCATGTATTAGTTTAACTAGAAGATAGTAGTTTGTGTTCGTTCTGCATTGACATGATAGAGATTGAGGTAGTGGGTGACATTTCACATGGCTTACTCAACTCTTTCTTATTTTATCTTATGTTTTATCTGCACTTAATATAATTTAAACATTTCTATATTATAGGTTTGTATTAGTGACAACCAGACATAAGATGTATCTTGAATTATAATATCATAATTAATTATTTTGGTATTATTCTATTCTCCTTCTTCCACTTCTTATTTACTTTAAGAATTGAGTTTGGATTGGGATAGGCTTACCTATATAAGAGGATGTGATAGGTTCCATCACATACTCTGTTTTGCGTCCTAACAAATTACTATCAAGGACTCAAGTTCATTAATCTCATTAGTATAGGTGGAGTACATTGGAGTCTTACAGATCTGTTATCTTCTTCGCTAGGCAATATGAGTTTAGGAGAAGTTCAATTCATTATTATGTGTCATACATTCATATCTTTATGTTACACAAAAACCTTTTATCCTCCCTCATACAAATGGTAAGGACACATTCTTTCATAGCTAGAGATATATTACCCATGCCTTCAGTACATATTAGGGGTTGGGGTCGAGGTAGAGGTCAGATTGGAACATCCTAACAATGTAGAGGTTAGGATAGGATTAACTCTTTAAGTTCTAGATTTGCTAATTTTAGGCCATGTGAGTTAGTGGGGTTGAGGCCAGTGAAGACACCGCTTGTGATTATAACCATACCTATGTTTGAGGGTTGTTTATACGAGTCTTGGGTTTTCTTAAGAGGGTGGCTCACACTTTGATTCGTCATTGTACTTTGTGACTTTAGGCTATATGTAAGCATTTGACAACTGATTCTCCGAGTTTGTTGCGTTTTGCACCCTAATGTATGACCTCTTTTGTTATTTGCACCCTAGCCGTCTATCTATCTTGCAAAATAATGAAACTTAGTCTTTTTTAAAATTTTCCACGAGGGAAAAATTGGAATGTAAATATTTTTTTCTTCTGAAAAAAGACACAAAATGTAATTCCCCGATCGTTCCTTAAGCCTAAATTCATCTTTTGAGCGAATGGGAAGACTTCCAAAGTGATTTATGTTTAAAACTTGTGGTATTTGTTTAATTTCTAAATTTTTGTTATGTGGAGAATTGAATAAGCTTTCCATCGATACCAAATTCGCCGAAATTCGACACTCGGGTGAAGAGTTATAGCCATTTTAGTGAGACAGTGTGCCACCTGGCACTTTAGTACATCGCGGAGATAGGCAAAATGACAATTTTCATTGTCCAGTGAGCCTTCGCGATATTGGTGCATCGTTCCATGGCTCAATATCAGAATTGTCAAATTTCAGTGCACCAATGCAATCCACCGTGTCACGGTGCCCTTCCAGGTCACAACCAAGGTGGCAAATATGAATTCACCACGTCGCGCCACTGAGCAGTTTCCCAACTTTTAAAATCCAGTGAAGGTCCACGATCATGGAGCGTCACGCCAGGGATAAAAATCGGGCTTCAGTTCTAGAATTTTGCTCAAGGATATTTTGGTCTTTCCACCCGTCCTTACCCACTATATATATATATACAAATAGAGGAGAAAATTCTCATTTTCCTCTTCCGTTCCATCCAAAGGCTAGGGTTTCTCTCCAAAATCCCATCCAATTCTTGTGTAAACATCTTAAAATCGAGCCGTAGTTTTCACAAATTAGTTCAAGATTCAAAACTTCCAAGTCAAGAACCCTAACTAAAGAAGTGGGAAAAGAAGTTCCAATCAAGTTTCTTCATCTCAAAATCATAATCAAGGTATGTGGGGCTTGAACAAGAATATCCTTTCATTCTTGTGCCCAAAGAATTGATTTTTACTATTGGAATTTGATGATTTCGCAAAGTGGGTTTATACCCAAATTACTTTATGATTGATTTATTAGAATTGAGCTATTCAAGAATGATATACATGACTATTTCATTGTTTTACTTCCTAAATTGAGAACTTATGCTATGAATTTTATATTGCTACTATGAATTAGAATTAATGATTTCCAAGTGATAAATGATAAGAGTCATAATTTTAAGCTTTTCCATGAGAAGTTGATTATTGAATATATATATTGATGTTTGAATTTAAGAGTCACGAATTAATCTTGTGATGTTTTCTTGAGTTTTGACATTTGATATGAGTTAATAAGCAAGTCCACTTGATGTTGAGAAAGATTGTTTTGAGTTAAGTCCATTTAGAAATCCACAAATTATTTATAATTTACCGATGAGATATATTTATAATTTTGGTCTCTATGGTAGACCCTTGAGTTGATTAAGGTGGATTTCCTTACGCGTTCTGAACTTGAGTCTAGGAGTAGTATTTAGCACCATGCGGGAAGTTCGGGTTCAGTGCATCCTATTTTCCCAAAATTACGTGCCACCATAGGATAAAGATTAGGGGCCAAAGGCCATTAGGTTCTACTCCGATGGCAAGGATAGGACAGCTCTCCCAACGTGCGCAAGACGTTGGACTCCATGTAAGCTCACATAGTTTATGTCGGTTGTAAAAAACTCCCAAGTCCATAAGAATTTACGTTTTCAGAGTCGCTAAGTTACTCCAAGTCTTGAGTTTACTAGTTTGAGTTGAGTATATTGATTTATGATATTTACAATGCTTGCATTACTATTGATAATTTACAAGGAATATATTTTAGCTAATTCAAGCAAAGAGAGTCATTATTGATAGTATGCATGATTTTCTTAAATATTTATGATAATGTTTATAATGCTGCATACACTCCCACATACTCAGTACATTCCCAAGTACTGATTCCCATACTCTTCTGTTTTCTATATTTCTCATGATGTAGGTTTGGGTGCTCAGTCTCAGCAGCGACAGTGATCTTTGAGTACCTTTATCTATATTTCTGCAGTTGGTGAGTCCTCATGGTTCGAGGACCTATGCCCCTGATTTTGTCTTGTTAGTAGATGGTTGTTTCTTTTCAGTTCAGTATGAGTCAGTTGGGGATCTGTCCCAATGGCTCCTCAGTCTTATGTAGTAGAGGCTTTTGTCAGACTAGAGTACCAGTATGAACAGAAATTTTAGTATTTAGTTTGTACAGGCCACTAATTCTTCATAATTAAGTATGTTCAAGTTCATGACATGATTATTCTTCCTATTTTAGCATGATTAGCGTTATAGTGAGTTCTAAAAGTTATGACAGGCGTAGAGGGTTATATTGAGGCCACGTGTTGCCTTAAGCACCGTGTGACGTCTCGGAATAGGTTCTTGGGGCGTTACATAAAACTAGAAAAACTGCTAAATAGAAAAATGACTCTCTATCATTTTCATGGAATCAACATTCTTTCCAGCTCCCTGAAGATTATAGGTAACTCAGGAAACTTTATACCAAAAACACATAAGAATTTAGCCTTAGATGACAATTTCAAACTACAATTCAAATACCCATTTTCTGCTTGACAACTTTTTACATTGCATATATAAACCAGATAAATAATGTTGAGGCATATAAAAGTGCATTGATAATTTTTTTTTTGTTGGATAATTAAGTAAACTTTTAAAAACTTTGAAATACTCAGGAGTTTGATAAGGGTACATCAAACGTGTTTTCCAACCTGTCTCATTATTTATGAATTGCTAGGGGATATCAAAATCATTTTCCACTTACCTCAAACTTTATTGACAAAAACCTAAACGATTGAATGTTTATGTTTTATATTTGTTGAATTTTTCTATGTTCCATTATATGTTTCACTTGAAGATATTGATCATCTCCATGCTCCCCTACAATATAAAGTTTGAAGGACGAGAAGGATTTCATAATTTGAGAACTGTCAAGTGTCAACATAGTTTCATCGAAATAAAAAAGATTAAGCAGCTCATCAAGAAAAAAATGCCATCATATTTAAATATACTAGCATTTTTTAATTTAGCAGTTTATTTTTAAAATTCTATGCTAATTTTTAAAATATATTTATATTTTAATTTTTCCCTCATGTAAAGCATAAAAATAGAGTAGTTTCATTATTTTTCAAGAAAGATAGGAGCTTAGGGCGTAAAATATAAAATAAAATAGAATAGGATGTAAATCACAAAAGAGGTCATACGTTAGGGTGTAAAACAAATTGTACTCCTAATTCTCCTTGCGTTAAAGAGGTATTACCATGGATTTCTCCACATCTAGTGACCTTACCCTTTATGTCCATGATGGGATAGAGTAGGTATGTAGAGTTCATGAGGACAAATGCTCCTTGATTCAAGGGAGATCTAAGGTTTGATGCATAGATATTCTTTCTTGGTTGTTGTAAAAGGCTGCAAAAGGGAGTTCATGAGGACAAATCCTTGTTGATTCAAGGGATATCTAAGGTTTGATGATATATATTCCTTCTTTGAAGGAAAATATTAGAGACTTGTGTATCATAGGCCTCATGGACTTAATAGCAATAACAAAATGTAAGGTGGTTTCCAGGATCCTAGTGGTTATTCTCGGAGAGGCTTTGATCATTGTCACCAGTTAGGTCCTTTAGGTCCAAGTAAACTAAATCCTACTTTTTTGGTTTGTTCATATGTTTAAGTATCGGGCACTATAGGAGTGATTCCCCACAGGCAGTGTTACGACCCAATTCCTGAGGTCACTATGGCGCCTTCCACAGCCCACCAATAGTCTAGCTAAACCCATAGTCTAGCCAAACCCATAGTCTAGAATAGATAGTAATGGACTATTCACTAATATAAGGAAAATAATGCAGAATAAATGTAATAAACACTACTACATAAGTGAATCCCAAAACCTGGTGGTATCAGTATAAGAGCTTTTAACGTAATAAGAGTACAAAAGTTAAATGTCAATGAATTTCACTGATACAATTTATCTTTAAATACAATATAGAGACTAGTATAATACATAAGAGAGAGATAAGTGTTACTCTAAACATCAGGAGCTCACTTTAAGTCTCTGAACCATAGATTCTCCGCATGATGCACACATCAATAATGATAACCCATACTATGATTTATAGGCTGCAAAAGTGTAGTATGAGTACCAAATGAATGGTACATAGTAGGAAAATTTAAATTGATATTCATATATAAAGCAAATATATAGAACATATAAACAGAATAGAAACTACATCCAGAAGTCCAGAGATCATAAAGCAAGTCAATCAAATAATAAGGAACAACTATCCTTATCATGTCCAAGAGTCTAACATAATAAGACTAAGGAAGTATCAAGTGTGAACTATACTATTCTAGCTACATTCAATAGATGTCAATTCGATACCATATATCCCAGGAAAATATTTGAACAAAGAGTGAAAGAAAGATATATAGCAATATATGAGGAAAAGAAACAACTATACCATATGAATTAATGAAGGATAGGATATATGGTAGTACTATAGATTCATATAGCCATATATATATACATATATACATATAAATATGAGGTCACCTCCAAGTATAACCTAGGTCATCATGTCCTCATTTTAAGAACTCATTTTAATACTATTAGGATTTAATACTATTGTACTCATGGTTTTTAATCCACATAGATAGACATGAAATAATTGAGCATAATAATACAATTATAAGATAGAAGACACCAAAGAAATACCTCAAATCTTGATACCGGATCAATGACCAATCTTTCATAAGATAGCCATAATAATGACCATAATAATGATTATAACAATGATCATAACAATATTAATAACAACATAAATAATTGACTAATCTGGAAAACCAAATACCTAGAGAATACTATGCATACCCCTACCACCATAGGCTCAGAAGGTTAAATCAACATACAATAATACAAGGCATATTCTTCACCCATATTTATGCAGCCATCCCATACTGGCTGATAGACATAGGCACATACTAGTGATAGGTGATACACATGTAAAAATGGATGCAAGGTACATAATCAATATCACAATGTATTATCATAACCATCTCCATCATAATTTTTATCTCATGACCATCTTGAAACACCCTGGTTTCTGGACCATAGAAAATTTCTTAGAATTCCAATCTCTGGCGCCAATATGACTCATGGGTATGAGCCATATATTGTGGTATGAGTAGTATGGTCCAGTCTTATGTTGACTAGTGTTGGTTGGTGGGATGGATTTTAGTCACTGGAATAAGTACGACTTAAATGGTATGACTCATACGGTTAAATACGAATCATTTGGTTTGGGTTTTCCTTAGATTAATATTAGACTTTGTAAATTTAGTTTGATCTGAGTAGGAGTTGCTCACCATGATCTGTAAGCTAGGGTATGAGTCATACCTAGGACTCATATAGTGGTCAGTGTTCAAACCTCCTACGGATTCTATTCTGCCAGGGATACGAGTGAAGGTTTGTCAATACGACTTTTATAGGATGAGTCATACAATGGATAGTATTGGGTCCAAGGGTTGAGTCTTTGGAAACTATTGGTAGGTACCACTCATGTTGAAGGGTACAACTCGTGAGGTTCAGTCGTAGCCCTGTGACAAAATTTTTGTACAACTTAAGTGGGGATAGTATGGATATTTCTCCACTTACCCTAATAAGGTCCCATAACTTATAACTCATGTGGGAGGCTATTTACCCAATTATTATATTTATTGACACTAATAAACTTCTCCTAAACACTATATAATCTTCTCAAGAGCTTTTAGGCAAGGAAGCTACGGTTTCAATTATAGGACTAAATTGAGGATCTTGTAGATGGTTTGTCTCCATCCACTTTGTCAATTAAGGCATGTTCTCTTCCCTCACTGTTAGTTCCAACAAATGTCATGGTTTTTATGAATAGTTTTCGTGATTTCATTGATGTATGATTTTGGGTTTTGAACTATGATTTGGGGGTTTTGATTTTAAATGTGTAGTTATAGTTTCCATGGGTTTTAATTATGTATTTACATGCTTAATTGGTGGTTATGGAGAATTGTATTACATGGGAATGGTTAATTGGTAATTGGAATTGGTTTTGGTTTTTTTATGCCTCAAATGAGTTTAATAAAATACCTATAAGGATGTTTTTATTGCTTTTACTATTTTTAATAAAACTCTTGCTTATTTTAAAATTGGTAAAGGGATTATGCATGGTTTAAATGGTTTGGAAAGGTAAAAAGGCTAAATGGATATCATTGTAGGGTATGTGAGAATTCCTCAAGTAGTTTAATATGGTTAATTAAAGGGAACATAGAATTCTTTAAGCCTATATATGGTTGGATACAGACAAAACATACAAGTGTAGTCGGTATGATGATATTACTACTAATAACCTTGGTTAATAAATTATAATTTGATTGGTTGGTTGCTTGGTAATGGTTATAATTGGGAAATAATGGTGGGGTTTGTAGCAAAGCCATGGAAAGTGGAGGTCTTGGGGAGACCAAAACTAGAAACTCAAATTTATCGATGTGAGGTTTGTTCCAAGTGACCGTATGTATGATGTCATACTTTATATTAGGTGGAAGTACTTGTCATCCCAGGTTTTTTCTTCCCTGGTCGTGCAGCTTCACGCACTAGGCTCTTTCAGCTGGGGAAGCTGAACCCATATAACTTGTGAGTGGTTTAAGAAGGCAAAGCTACACAGCCTAAGTAAAGGTTTTAATGGAATGATAAACCTAGTTCCCTTTCCCAACATGGTTATATATATGTATGGTATGTGCATATGGATGGTTTTTACTTAGTTTTATAAATGACATTATTTTATCCTTATCTTTAGTTTATGCTAGCGTTCACCTACTAACCCATCTTTGGGCGGCTTTATACCCATCTTCGGTAGGAACCAGCCGTTCTACTCCTCATATATAGTGATTAACTCGGGAACAACTATTGGATTAAAATGGTGAGCTTCCATCTTTTTGGAAGGCTCTATTTTATGTTATGGATGTTTTTAGGCATTTTGATTTATTTTTTGATATTGGTTTTGTCTATGGTTGGGGGCATGTCTCAACTGGATATTCTTACTCTTTTGGTTAGAGGCTTTGCTATGTATTGCTATGGGTTGGTATTGGTGAGATCAATATTGATGTCAGGCTTAATATTGGAATTGGTATGGGGGCTAAAATTTTTGGATATAATTTTTCACTATTCCATCATATTTCATTTTGGCATTAATCATATCATATCTTGGATCTCATTTACCAATGGCTTGGCTTATAGACCTTGTTTTGGTATTTGGTTGGCTCTGTGGTTTGATTGGTATGGGTTGGCGGATGGGATGACTTTGTAGGGTTGGTCTAGGAATAGACCTATCCTAAAGTAATTCCTTGTCCAATTACACTCTCTTGTTATATGTTAGAAATTCATCCAACTCAAGGTAGGCAACTAGAAGTTGGGTTGGGTAATAAGGGTAGTCTTCGATCCCGGCCAGACCTGAGATGCCCATTACAACAAGGACCCGGATCGGGTGATGTCTAGTTTGTATCAGAGGCTAAGGTTCATGGTCATTTGGGAGTCTACAAAGCTATGTCTAGTATAGTATATTTTAGGGCTGTGTAGTATGCCACACTTATAAGAGAGAGGCTACAAGGCATTTAGGAATGTTTCACTTTCTTGGTATTCTATTTTCCAGTTTGGAGTCTAAGTCTTGGAATTCTTCTCTAATCCTTGGTTGTTCACTTTTTAGATCATGCCTCAATGATATGGAATAGAAGAAAACTCTTTAGTCCAATCTGGGGACAATGTTGGTGGGGTACGCCTGGAGTTCATCTTCGATCTCAGGGTACTATCCATGATAGTTTTGGAGTATATCCTACTACTATTAGTCCTCCTCAGAATGAGGTGACTTAATGCAAGATTTTGTCAGTTTATTCATACTATTTCTCAATTGGTTGCTGCTCAAGCTGTGCGAGATATAACTAGTGGGTTGTCTACCGAGGCTATTAGGGTTGGTCAGTTTATGAAACTATATCCTCCTACTTTTACTAGTGTAAAGGTGAAGGAGGATCCTCATGGTTTCTGGGATGAAATAGAGTAGATATTCAGGGTGATAAAGGCTACAAATATGGAGGTGTAAACTTTGCAGCTTATCAACTCAAAGATATTACGTACCAATGGTACAAAGAGTGAGATAGTGATAGTCGTGGTGTAAAGGAGTCATCTTTCTGGGATACTTTTTTGGTGTTTTTCTAGATTGTTTCTTTCTTGAAGAGCTGATGGAAGCAAATGTGGAGGATTTTGAGAATCTTAAGCAAGGAAGAATATTTGTCAAGGAATATGACTTTAAATTTCATTAGCTGTCAAGGTATGCTTTTGATTTGGTGGCAGACATAAGAGCAAAGATGGGAAAGTTCACTTCTAGGTTGAATCGAGATTTTATCTTGGAGAGAAAAAATACTTTGCTGATCAAGGATATGGACATTTCTAGGTTGATTATTCATATGAAAAGGTGGAGGATTAGAAGAGGATACAAGCAGAGTTTAGAGATAGGTAGGGTAAGAGGAGCATATTTTCTTATCAGAGAGGTGTGTAGTCTCACGGTGGTTGGGTGATGTTGGGTGTATTTATGCACTCCAGTGTTACTATTCTAGCCTTTTTAGTCTTGTTTTAAGGATAATTCATTTGCTTTATGTGTAATCATTAAGCATATAAATGTTCAATGGTGTGATTACAATGGTTAAAAGTGTTTTAAATTTTTTTTTATACTTAATTGAGTCATGTAGAGTTCAATTGAGAAAACTAATGTTACTAGCTTGAGCTAGGTGCTTGTGTAGTCTATCTCAATGGATTCTAGTGTGTTAAATGAGTTCAAAGTTGTTTACTTGTATGTTTATAAGTGGAACAACTTGTGTAGAATGTGCAAAGTTCAATTTGATTAAGTCAAGAGTCGGAACAATAAGTTGAAGATCAATGAGAACTAGCCTAGTCTTAGCTCGTGTGTTTAGTTCATCATCATAGATTATGTGTTGTTTTGATCTCTAACCCATGGTGTAAATTGATGTAGGATCTTTTATGAGATGATTATTGTGATATATTTATGATTTAAAGGCTGGAAGTCCATTGGAAACACACCATAAGGCTTGGATAAAAGGAAGGATGATGAAACATTTAACCAAAGTTTTGGATGCAACTTCCAGTGTGACAACGTGACATATGTATGGCGTACCACTCTTGCAATGCGATTATCAAGGCCCCGCATTGGTTATTAGATAGGCAACTTCCTGTAGGTGGAACGTTGGTTATTCCATTAGATAGGCAAGGTGGCACGTTGGACATCCCACAATGGCCAAAGGCAAATCTACTCCTACACGGCTTGGGCTTGGATTACTTCTACTATAAATAGAAGTTTTGTTCACTTTTGTAATCATCTTTGGATATCTTGGACAATTGTGGAGGCTTTTGTAACTTTATTTTTAGGTTTTACATTCTTTTATTTAGCTTCTTTATGTTTATGATCATTCATACGATTATTTGGATAATGATTATGACTATTAGTAGCTAAACACTCTCTTTCTGAGGTTAAAGCCTAGAATATGAAGACTATTGTTTTGAATTGATTTAATTTAATTTGTTTATCATACTTGGAATTTTTTTATCCTTGTTTTAATTATTTTAAGGATTGATCACCCAGAATACATATATTGTCAACCTTGTGATTTCAAGAGAGGGAATAAGAAGATAAAACGTGGGGGAAAAACAAACTAGGGTTCTTATTCTTTTATAAAATAAGGAATTTGAATTAGCATCTAGGATAGGGATGTACCTATAAGACTTACTTGATTCAAATGTAGGATGAAAGATTTAAGTATTTCATTGGATAATTACATCCCCGCTCAATGATGTAGTTGTAATATCCAAGTTAGGTAAAGAATTAGAGGCCAGGAGACCATGGTCATGCGATTAACACTGCGAATCAACAACCATGATAAGCTAGTTATTGAATGAAGTTCAATAACGTAGTATAATTTTTCGAAGTGATTTAACCCTAGGCTTTACTCTATTGATTGTCTCAAGTCTTTTTTTTACGCATTGCTTACTTTACCTTTGTTTACAAATATTCAAAACTCTTGTTTGGTTACGCTTGCACTAGATTGATCTAAATTGTGAACTAAAATCAAATAGTTATTAGAACAAGTCCTATTGGGATTGATATTCGGCTTTCTTAAAGGCCACTGTAATACTTAGTAGAACATGTATAATTGCGTGTGCGCTTGGGTGCTGTCATGTTTTTGGCGCCGTTGTTGGGGACTTATGATTAGGCAACTATTTGATTTTTAGTTTTGCTTTTTGGATTACTTTTATATTTTATGCTTGGTTTTGGTTTTGTATTTGCAAAAAATAGGTTTTCAAAGTAGTACACTGGCAAGGGATCAGGAGTTGGTTGAACCAAGCCCCAAACCTAAGCAACACTTCCATCAATGAAGAAGAGAAGAAATCCTTCTCCCCTATATTCCATAAATTAAAGAAGATCAAGATTATCCTGCTATCATGGATGATGAACATGAAGCCCGCAGGACCGTTGGAGTAGTGGCAATCCCACTTCTAACAATTCTCACCTCACCTTTTTAGAAACTAGTTGTAGGAAGGAAGTTCAAGCTAAAGAATAATATGGTGCGGATTTTGATTAGCAGTGGATAGTTTACAGGGCTTGCACATGAAGATCCAGAGGTCCACTTGCAGAATTTCATTGAGCTCACTAATACATTCATTTTGACAGATGCGAATGTTGATTATGTGAAGCTGATACTTTACCCCTATTAACTTATTCGGGAAGAAAAAATATGGTTGAATGCTAAGCTAGTGAATTCAATCAAATCATATGATGAATTAGGCCAAAAGTTCCTCATCAGATTCTTTCCATCTGGAAGTACTGCAAAACATCATAGTGAGATAGTGAGCTTCAAACAAAGGTCAAAAGAGAACCTCACTCATGCTTGGGAGCAATTCAAAGGACTTCTTCAATACTATCCTTATCATCAACAGTGAAATGAGGTACTTGCTCATACTTTTGTAGAAGCACTTGACCACAACACAAAAATGTTGCTAGATTCAACTGTAGGTGGTCAAGCATTGGAGTTGACTTATGATGAGTTGTACAACTTATTGAACCGTATCATACAAGGAAATCTACAATGGCATGGTGATTCTAGAAGTGCCATAAAGAAAGTCTCAAGAGTTTTGGAGGTGGAGAAATATACTACTTTATCAGCTTAGGTTGCTATATTATAAAATTTGATAAACACTTAGTTCAGTAGCCTAAAAGTGGGAGATACACACCCTGCAATAGTAGTTAATGTTATTCAGCAAATAAGTGGTTGGTTTGAGATTTGTGGCAATAGTGGTCATTCGGTGGCCATGTGTGCTGCCAATCCTGAGTCTGTGATGTACGTGGGAAATACTCAAAGGAAAAATCACGGGAATGCCTATAGCATTAAGAGGCAGACTCATCCACTGAATGAGCCTTAGAATGCCCAACAACAGCAAATTCAGCAACCACAGGCATAAGAAAATTAGTCAACTAGCAACTTGGAAGAGATAAAATAGATTCTATCTAATCAAACACAGTTGGTTGCAGATGTAAGGAAACAACAAGTGGCCACGATAAACTTAGAGTTACAGTGGGGGAAATTACAGTACACACTAAATACCAGGCCTTAAAGTTGTTTTCCAGGAGATATAAAAAACCTAAAATAAGATATGGCAATCACTTTGAGGTGTGGTAAAGAGCTTTATAGAGAACCTCAAAACACAACTTGAAAGGTGGATGTTGATTCGAGTCCTAAATAGATAAATGGCCAAGTTGCTAAAAAATTAAGGAAGTTTGAGTACACAAAAGAAGAAGTTGCTGAAGAAGGAAAGAAGATCCCACAACTACCTTTCCCACAGAAGCATATAAGGGCATAAGAAGATGCGTGCTTTAAGAAGTTCTTTGATATGTTCAGAGAGCTTCATATTAATTTTCCTCTTGTACTTGAGGGATATGGTTGCTAATAAAGTTAAGCTGTAGGATGTAGAGGCAGTAGCAGTCACTGAGGAGTGTAGATTTGTGGTGACTCAAAGGATGACTAAGAAGCTTAAGGACCATGGGAAGTTTACTCTCCCTATTTAGATTGGCAAAATTGAGGTGGTTTATGCACTTAGTGATTTAGGGTCAAGTATCAATTTGATAACCCTATCTCTGTTCAACACATTAGGTTTGGGAAGCCTAGACCAAGCTCTGTACTACTATAGCTGGCAAACGGGACCATCCCTTATCCTAAAAGAGTGATAGAGGATGTCCTCATAAAGGTTGGTAAATTTATTATTCTTGCTAGCTTTATTGTTCTAGATTTTCAAGTAGACGAATAAGTACCAATCATCTTAGGTGCATCAATGTTTAGCAATGGGAGGAGCTTTGATTGATGTAAGAGAGGCTACACTCGTAATAAGGTTGGAGGATGAAAAGGTAGTTTTTAAAGTGTACAAACCACTTTACACACTATTCCACTACAAATACTTGTGTATAATTACTATAATTGAAGAGGATAAGTGTGGGTGGTGGAACATATTCCAAAAAAGATCTCTTCGAACACCCTTATTAAGCACCCTAAGCCATAGCCAACTAATCCTAACATGATGCAGATATATAATCCTGAAAAGGCTATAGTTGGAAACATTGTTGACCTTGAGAGTTCATACTCAAGAGGTTAGAAATGAATAAGAAGATGGACTCCAAGTGTAAGGAGAAGATGAAGGGACTTTGTTAAGTTGAGTTGGGTCGTGCTGCCACACTTAATTAGGCGCTGCTTGGTAGGCAACCCAAGTTAAGTAGGTATGTTTTATTTTTTATTTTTTAGTTTTTTTACTTCGCGTAGTTTTTGTTTTTTTGAGTCACAGGTTGATGGGAAGTTTGAGTACTAGAAACCTGAGCTAAGGAGCATGGAAAAGACTAAGTGTGGGGTCCTTGGACTCTTTTGATATTTAAAGATGCTACTAGCTAGGCCTAGAGGACTCAGGGAGTATTTCTATCTATACTTATAAGAATACTTTAGGGACAAAGTAGATTTTTAAGTGTAGGGTAGGGAAATTCTCACTTTTAGGGTAAATTTTTTTTTTGTTTTAGGAATAAGTAGGATATTCTCATTGGTGCTATATTTGACCGCATGATGCAAGCGTTTTTGTTGTAAAAGCATGTCGATTGTGTTAATTGCTACTTTTGAGACTCTTAGGATCATGATTATGACTCTTGTACTTATTGGCTTAATTGAAATTCATGTGATTGTTTGGTTAAGAGTCTATAATGATCCTACGTGAGTTGCGCATGTGCCATGTGCATTAAGGTGTTTGTATATTCCTAGTTGCAAGTGATGTCTAGAACTTTCCTGGTGTCCTAACAAAGTAAAATTAAGAATTTGGGTTTAGTAGATAATATAGGCATTTCTTTGATAGCCATATCTTATACCTTCTATTGACCTACCCCTTGAGCATATACCTAGTAAGCCTTGCTGAGCCTCTAGCTTTTTTTTTGACAGCCTCATGTGTTGCTTAATCCTTTTTTGATAAACCTTGATTTGATTCAAAGCTCCTAGGCGCTTTAAGAAAAAATTAATTAGGTAAGGAGTTTGAGAAATAAGAGGAGAAAAGGTAAAAGTGAAGCCCCAAAATAATAGTTATGGCTGTGAAAAGAAAAAAAGATTTTTTATGTGTTTTGGTGGGGAGTTGAGTAATGAAAAGAATAAAATTTGTTGAAATTAAGTGAATTATGCATAGAATCCTCCCACCATAGTATATGTAAATTAGCTTAATAAGATGGGGTGAAAACAAAAGAATAGGGTAAACAAAAATGGTGTAATTTAGTTGAAGAGATTAGTTTTAACTATATAATATAATGTATTAAAGCGCTTAGGGAAGATATTCACTATTCCAAATTAGTTTCTACTAGTCCCTTAGTCTGCATTACAACCTAAAAAGACCTATTTGATCTTAAGCTTCATCATTCTGATATTAGTGGAGCACTACACTAAGGGAAAGCCTATAGTTCATTATGTGTAACTTTTTAATTCCTTGTGAGAGTGAGCAAAATTTGGTTATTATACCCATTTGTTGTAAAATGCTTTTATGCAAGCAATTATGGGTAACTCTCTTGTTGTGAGGGGCACATGTTTGATGAATGTGGGTGATTTGTATGATGTCCTTGATTGAGAAGTATGCATAAGTTTGCCACTTATTGAGTCAATTCTTGAGGCTAGGATATTTTGGAGTAGTATTCATGAGCTTTCAATTATGGATATAACATGCTTGGTGTAGATATGTGCATTCTGTGTAGTCGTTGTAGTGCTAGCTTGAGTGTCTTTCTAGTACTAGAAGTGTAGAGTCTCCTTAGCTTATGATGCTTAGAGTTAGGAGTTGTTTGAGAAAAAATAAGGCTTTAGCAAGTTAGCGATAAAAGGCAAAAACAAAGTGGGATAGTTATGGTTCCTTCTCTACTGCTAGCGCTCCTTACCTGAGGTAGTCGAATGATAGGCATCAGCAAGGTGTTGATAATTTCCGGGCACAGGGTGCCCAATCTCAAGTGAGTGGGGGTCAGTTGGTTTCTTTATACCCTCCTTGTCAATTCTATGTTCGTCCTTATCGGGTTCATCCGATTAATAATGTTGCTATGGGAGAAAATAAGTTACTGATATCATACTCTTTTACTCTTGCAACCGGTGATGCCGCATCTATTTTTTTCACTACTCCTGGTTCTAGTATTGGTCAAAACAGGTTATATGCTTTGGTGTCTCGACAGGAATCTATGTTATATCCTGATGTCATTACTGGAATGTTACAACTCTTTTCTCGTGTCATGTATTATCTGCTTTATTTGGGGTCATGTAACACCCCGTATTTCAGGCTAGAATAAAAATCATCATTTTTATGCATAGATGATGCAAAAGCCATAAATCCCATGCAAATTTGGCATGTTAATCAATTATGTAGTGTGTGAACCTATTTAAGCATGAATATTTCTTAATCAATTATTAGTGTGTGAACCTATTTAACCATGAATTGAGATCATAGAGGTCCCCTAACTCAAGGACAAATTGAAAGCTTTTCTATCATTAAAGTTTGAGTGAGCGTCGATACTTGGGTCAACTTCAATCAACTATAAATCTTTGATTATAATGAATTATAGGTCCTACTATATATCAAATGAAAGCTCATCAAATTAGCTTTCCAATGATACCAATTTTTCCTAAATCCGATATCCGAGCGAAAAGTTATGGTCATTTTAGTAATTGAGACAGTAGCATCATGCGATAAGCGTGCGACGCACGCCCTCTTGCACACACCAAAGTTTCAGGTTCTTTTTCTACATTTTAAGGGAAAAATGGGTATCTTCCATCCCTTATCCATCTATAACACGGGATTAAACTACCAAAACACCAAAATATGATTCTTTTCTCTTAAATTCATCAAGAACTTACCCTAGGGTTTCAAACTAAAAACCTAAATATCTCAAGATTTAAATGTGGGTTTTCCTTAATTCTTTAAGATTCGGAATCCCCATTGCGAGGGCTACAAGAGGAACCCATCAATTGTACGTATAACATCCAAAAAGTACAGTTCATTCAAAAGCTTCTAATTTAAGGTACGCGGGGTTTTCCTAAAATGTTATGGGTATGGAAATCTTGATTTTAAGAAAGGGTTTTTAGATTTATGAATATATTCATACTTTAGAAGAATTGATGATATTATTTTGGCCTTTAGGCTTTCCCCCAAATTGATTTGAAATTATATATATATTGTATGTGTTTTAAGGTTGATGATTGAATTGAGAGAATGATTCATGAAAAATCCCTCTCTTCTGATGATTTTTATTTACTTATGATATACTATGAAATCATTTGAATACATCTTGAAAAGCATGTTATGAAATGTCTTGAATAATGTTATATTTGGACTATGATTGGATTTCAAAAGAGAGAGGGTTGTTTATGTCGATGAATAATGAACATAATCATATAATGAGAAGGGTTGCATAGTTTGTTAAAGATTACATGACCACCACTTGTTTATTGAAAGAATGGAAATTTTGCATAGTTTTTCTATATCTTTTTGAAACATGAATTCCCTTTGTTAAATTGCATTTTTGGGTGGTCTGAACTATTATTAAATGAAAGAATCATTCATGATGCATTATGGCTCAGAAATAGGACTTACAAGTCTTGGTGTGACGATACCAATCCAGATAATGCCATGGTAATTCAGAACAAAATATAATGCATGTTTGAAGTCAGATTTTTCAGATGTTGAAATTAGAATAATGCATGATTCAGAATAGGATAAAATTAGGCATAAAGAGAGCTTTGGTGGTTCCCCCAGGAAGGCATGAGTTCAGAAAAATCATTGTCCAAAACCGTGATTTGTCGATTCGGGTATATTATTATACGCTGGCCTAGTGCCCTATGGCTTATCAGACTCAGACACTCCAACCCTTGCGGCATACTTGGGTTGGGGTCTTTCTTTTCGAGTTAATGGAGAATTCCATATAGCCTTTGGAATATCAGACTTTTAGGGAAGTGCCACCTAACTCAGAAGTAACACAAAGATTAGAAACTGCTTTTGACAGAAAGATTTTTTATGTTTTTTCAAGAATGCCCATGCATTTTGAAAATTATATCTTTCATGATGTTTATGACTAGCTCTTATCTATTTCATTTATATATAAGCTTTATTTTGGATTGCTCTGTATACCGGTACATCTGTATTGACCCCCCTCCATCCAGGTTCTGAGGCACAGTCTAAAGGTCCTGATAAGCAGTTGATTTCATCATAAATGAGTGAAGAGTACCAGTTGGTGAGCCTTCTATATTTTAGAAGGCCTAGTTTCTTTTAGACAGTTATTATTTATTATAGTTTTGGTCTACTAGGGGCCTTGTCCTAATTTTTAGACAGTTGTTATTTGATCATGTAGTAGAGATTTCACAGACGGTTTTTAGACGGTCTTTAGTTGATATTAGATTTTATTCCTCATTGTTAAAATAAATTTAGATTATGACCAAATTTTCATAGAAGATTTTATTTCTGCATTTCCTATTTATATATGAATGGTGTATATGATTACAAGTTAGAAGGGCTCTTGAGTCTTCATGGTTTAGGATGTCCGTAATGGCCGGGGCCCTGGTTTGGGTTATGAAAAACTTGGTATCAGAGCATGATTCATGGTCCTAGAGTATCTACAAAATTGTATCGGGTAGAGTCTTATTTATGGGTGTGCAGCATGCCACACTTATACGAAGGGGGCTACTAGGCATTTAGGAATGTTTCCCTTTCTTCATGTTCTAGTTCGTGCTATTGAGCCAGAATGTTCGTCTTCCATACTCTAATTTATGCTATGGTGTCGCCCATACGAAAGTAAAGATATCCCAATCCTTTTCTTACTTTGATGTTCCCAGATATGTCTCGTTATTGGGTTGATTTAAGTGCAAAAGTTTAGAGTCTAAATGGTATGGTCCTTTCTGATTAAGCCATTTAAGAGTTTAAAATTTTTTCAAGGACTTAAGAATAGTCCGTTAGTGCTTCAGAGTGTATTGATTTTTGTGTGAACTTTAATTCTAATGAAATCATGCTTTTCAGCCTGCAGTATTAAGAGTATTCCGTCTCTTTTCAAAAATTTATGTTGCAGATATCATGCTTCAGGGGGAATGATGTGTAGCAGAATGTTGGAACTGTATTTCCACCTGATTTGTAGTATATGTTAAAGTGTCTGTGTCATGACCTACTGGTAGTGAGATTAGACCAAGAGGTTGGTGATATGAAGTCACAAAGTTAGAAGTCAGAGTGAGGGTGACTTTTGTGTAAATAAATATTTTAGTTGAATAACCGATATTTAAGGATGATTTACCACTTTATAGTGAGAGACTAATGTGGTATCTAGTAGCATGTATGGATTGTATGGTTGTCTGTGGGGGAAGTGTTTGACTCAGATTTTTTTTTATACAGAGTAAGATGTGTATCCTTAGATCATTGAATATTCTGTATCAATTTTCTATCTCTTGTAATATGTAATCTTATTATCATAGTGTTTTTGAAAAAAAAATCAAAGTCTAGTGAAGCCGTGTGGGGTTCTTTCGATTCACTAGCATAGTTGATTTGTTATTCATTTCATTGTCTTGTTCAAAACACAAAAATCAAAGTCTAGTGAATTCGTGCGAGGCCTATTCCGATTCACTAGCAACTTGTTGTTCTTGTGTTGGTTGAATATATGTATAGTCGAATCTTTTCGCATGAGATTGATTTGGTAATAAAGTGATACATCCTTGTGTATTAGTTTAGTAGAAGGTAGAGAAGGAGTTATTAGTTAAGGTAAATTGTTGTCTACTTAAAGTATGAAAATGGCTAGATGAGCCAGTAAGTTATAATTATAGACTAATGGTTGTTTGTGGAATTTGAAGGTAGTCTAAATGTACGTTGGGTAAGTAAGTGTGATATGAGAAAGCCGTATAAGTAGATAAGATTGTATGGGGTTTAATATAAGATTAAGGTTGATCATGTCTATTATGTCACTTTACCCCCTTGACCTTCTTTTCGTTGGTAGTTGTAAGCTAGTACTACTTGTGAGAAGGTATATAGTAGATTTTTGAGGTGTTTGGATAGAATATCCCAATTTGATGGACTAGTATATTATGTTGCCTTCTTCATTAGTGGTAGATGATTGATGCTAGAATATTGGCTTAAATTTAATGTAGGATGTGGATGTAAGAATAGTGGCTTAAGATTAATGATGAATGTTTTGTGAGAATTATGTGTCAGGTTTAGTTGTAAATCATGCTTAGCACTAGACATTAAGTTTGAACAGTTGATGTCCATAAAGGTGGATGTGATGATTTCTTGGTTAATGATACTAGTTATATAGAAGTGATCTAATAGGCTTGAATAGTGTATGCAATAGATTAAGTTTATTTGATTAGTAACAAAGTATGAAGTTGTATGTATGAGGTAAAAGTATGCCCAAGGTGATATGGAGTTGCAGCATTTTCTAAGACTATTACATATTGCGTATGGCTAGTGGACATAGTAGTACTGTTGAGTTGCTAGGTGGAGAAAGACTAGTAGTATGATTCATCAAAGGCTTGGTGATATCCATGATTAAGTGTTGTAATCTAAGTTTGAATTTTTGAAGGTTGAACTGACAAAAATAAAAGTTGAAGCGCTATAGAGTGTGTACTCCGACTATAGGAATACTCATGAGGACTCGAAGTCAGTAAATGTTCAAGTATTATGTGATTGACTACTAGGGCTATAGGAAGATAGAGCGTGTCTCAGAAGGTAGGATTAGCAGTGGGTTTTCCCCTTCCAAGTGTAGCAATTCGGGTTAAGTTCTATTAATTACGTGTATTGTCGTATTTTAGACCCCAGAGTACAGTGAGTGCAGTTCAGTTTAGAGTCTAGTAAGGTATCTCTCGAACTTAAGATGATGACTTAAAGCTAAGGGGGAGATGATAGAACAAGTAACCAAGTTAGTCTCTCAGATTCTAGTAGTGATGTCAGTATAATATAGAATGTCAGAAAGTAAGGGTGAGACTCAACCCATTCTTATCTCAGTATTTTTCAGTGATCCTAATACTTACTCATGCCTTACATTTCAGTTCCATGATCATAGTTCATGTTCATGTATATGATAGAGAATCACGTGCTTTTCCAGTTCTAAAATGATGAGTTCCAGTTCATTCAGTAGTTGGAATCACATTCCATATGTTATGAACTTTAAATTGAGGTCATGCAACACATGACTTATGTACTCACACTTTATAGTGTGCTCAGTTCCTATAAATTCATGATATACTCTTTATGATTGACGAGATTCAACTTATAGTCATGTATTCCCCAATTCAGATCACTTTGATGAATCCCTAATGTTGATTTGCTATTCGTTCGGCCTCAGTTAAGTGTCAAGTCTCATATAATATCCTCCCATGCTTCAAGGTTTTATGTTCTAACCTTTTAGTGACTCCTTCTTATGTGATGATAGTGGTGATGAGTAAATGTTTCTTGTTAATGGAAGATCATAGTATGCTTGTTTTAGATAAGGCCATAACTGTGAAGTAAGATCTGGGGCCAAGTCTTTGATATATGTAATTGTTAGTGGAAATTTGTATGTGTATGTCTTGGGGTAGCATGTCGGAGTTATATTGATAGTGGATTAGAGAATATGTGTAGTATGTCCGTATGGGTGTTTGCCTTGGAGTTCATATGTGGTTATAAAGATAGGCTTGAATGACATGTTGAGATTTAAGTGGAGCAACACAATATGCGCTAGTGAATCCATAGTAGAGATCAGAGTTAGTGATTGAAGTGGTAAGGCACGATATGCTTAGGGTGTGATCTCTAAAATAATATATATATATAGAAGATTGAATCATATGGTTTAGACTAGTATCGTGGTGTGGCATGTTGTATTTTGTTATTTGAAGTTAGGCTTGATCATGGTGAGAGGACTTATGTTACTTTAGGCATTAGTAGAAAGATTTATCAACGCCCATATAAGAATTCTAAGTTGAATCAAATGAGTATGGTATTTAAAGGGAATCATATAGTTAAGGGAGTATTCGAGAAGTGCACTAAGCTTGAAAGTAAGAAGTTTCATTGCCTAAGGCCTGGTAATTCTATCCTAGTTTATGAGTTATATGTCTATATTCCATGCTATAGAGTAGTGTCACTGTTGTGATTCCTTAGCTGGGTATCTTGTGTAACTCATGCCTAAGATTCTTTGCTCCCGAATGCTATTAGAACTTCTTTAGAAAGAGTGTTGAAGAGATACTCCAGTTAAGTATATGTTTCCAGTATAATTCAGCTAGTATAACCAATAGTTCAGTTTAACAGTCAGGCAGCCAAGTTACTGTGGTTTTCCACCTTGGAGTATCCTATGTGTATGACCTCCCAAGATATAAGCTATTCCATCTATGTAAATTGAGAATTCAGTTCAGTCCAAACATCATGTTTCAGATTCAGCTATTTAGTCATGACTCAGTTCATAAGAGTCCAGCACATAGTCTCAAATCTCTCTAGGCATTTTAGCTCAGGCAGTATAATACCTTTGTACGATCTAATTCTTGTAGTCTTAAGATTTGTAATTATATAAGTTATCACTTCTCAATTCGATACGTATGATTGGATCATGAAAACCTCAAGGGAATCCTAAATTCTCTGCATGAATCAGCTCCTTAAAGCAAGTAAGGGCAAGTTAGCTCAGAATTCAGTTTCAGGATGGAAATTTAAATGTTTCAGATAAGTATATTCTTTGTTTAAAGACATATCATGTCCACGTTATTCCATACCTTTAAGACTTCAACATTCCTACCCATCATTCAGGGATGAATGATCCCAAGGGGGAGATAATGTAACACCCCGCATTTTGGGCTAAAATAAAAACTATCATTTCAATCCATAGATGATCCAAAATCCATAAATCGTATGCAAATTTGGCATGTTAATCAATTATGTAGTGTGTGAACCTATTTAAGCATGAATTGAGATCATTGAGGTCCCCTAACTCAAGGACGAGTTGAAAGCTTTCCTATCATTCGAGTTTGAGAGAGCATCGAAACTTGGGTCAACTTCAATCGACTATAACTCTCTGTGTCTAATGAATTATAGGGCCTACTATATATCAAAAGAAAGATCTTCAAATTGTCTTTCGAAAGATACCAATTTTGCCGAAATCCAATACCTAACCTAAAAGTTATGGCCACTTTAATGATTGAGATAGTAGCATCAAGCGATAAGCGTGCGATGCACGCCCTATCACATGCACCAAAATTTTAGGTTTTGTTTTTGCGTTTTTAATGGAAAAATGGGTATCTTTCATCCCTTATCCAGCTATAACACGGGATTAAACTCCCAAAACACCAAAATATGATTCTTTTCTCTCAAATTCATCAAGAACTCACCCTAGGGTTTCAAACTAAAAACCCAAATATCTCAAGATTTAACCGTGGGTTTTCCTTTCATCAAGATTTGGAATCCCCATTGCGAGGGCTACAAGAGGTACCCATGAATCGTATATATAGCATCCCAAAATCTAGAGTTCATGTAAAAGCTTCTAATTTAAGGTACACGGGGTTCTCCTAAAATCTTATGGGTATGGAAATCTTGATTTTAAGAAAGGGTTTTCAAATTTATGAATATATTCATGCTTTAGAAACATTGATGATATTGTTTTGGCCTTTAAGCTTTCCCTTAAATTGATTTAAAATTATATATATATATATATATATATATATATAAATATATATATTGTAAGCATGTGATTTAAGGTTGATGATAAAATTAAGAGCATGATTCATGAAATATCCCTCTCTGGTGATGATTATCATTTACTTATGATATACTATGAAATCGTTTGAATGCATCTTGAAAAGCATGTGATGAAATGTCTTGAATAATGTGATATTTTCATTATGATTTTGTTTTCAATAAAGAGAGAGTTGTTTATGTTGATGAATGTTGAACATAATCACATAATGATAAGATTTTCATGGTTTGTTAAAGATGACATAACCACCTCTTGTTTATTGAAAGGATGGAAATTTTGCATAGTTTTGACTTATGTTTTCGGAACATGAATTCTGTTTGTTAAATTGCATGTTTAGGTGGTCTGAACTATGTTTTAATTAAACAATCATGCATGTGCATTATGGCTCAAAAATAGGACTTGCAAGTCTTAGTGTGACAATACCAATCCAGATAATTCCATGGTAATTCAGAACAGAATAGAATTCATGTTTGAAGTCAGATTTTTTTGATGTTGAAACTAGAATAATGCATGATTTAGTACAGGATAAAAATTGGTCATGAAGAGAGCTTAGTGGTTCCCAAAGAAGGCATGATTTCAGACAACTCATTGCCTAAAATTGTGATTTGCCCATCCGGGTATATTCTTATACGCTGGCCTAGTGCCCTGTGGCGTATCAGACTCAGACACTCCAACCTTATGGCACACTTGGGTTGGGGGCTTTCCAACAGATTCAATGGTAGATTTCATATAGGCCATGACATATCAGACTTGTAGGGGAGTGCCACCTAACTCAAAAGTAATACAAAGATCAGAAATTTCTTTTGACAGAAAGGTTTTTTATATTTTTCAAAGAATGCCCATGTGTTTTGAAAATTATATCTTTCATGATGTTTATGACTAGCTCTCAACTATTTTATGTATATAAAAGCTTTATTTTAGATTGCTCTGCGTACCAGTATATCTGTATTGACCTCCCTCCTTCCAGGTTCTGAGGCACAGTCTAGGGGTCCTGATAAGCAGTAGATTTCATCAGACAGGAGTGAAGAGTACCATTTGGTGAGCCTTCTATATTTTAGAAGGCCTAGTTTCTTTCAGACAATTATTATTTATTATAATTTTGGTCTACTGGAGGCCTTGTCCCAGTTTTCATACAGTTGTTATTTGATCATGTAGTAGAGATTTCGCAGACGGTTTTTAGATGGTGTTTAGTTGATATTGGATTTTATTCCTCATTGTTAAAATAAATTTAGATTATGACCATGTTTCTGTAGAAGATTTTATTTTTACATTTCCTATTTATATATGAATGGTGTATATGATTACAAGTTAGAAAGGCTCTCGGACATTCATGGTTCGGGATGTCCGTCACTGCAACGGCCCTGGTTTAGGTCGTGGCAGGTCCACTCTTTCCTATATAACCCCATATGTGGATGTATATATTGGTTTTGATCTAAAGGTTGTTTTGAATCCTTTTTTTTTAATTTTTACCCTATTAGGTAACTCGATTATTTCAAAGAGAGTCTATAGGGGTGTGTGGTATTTGGTAGTGGTAGACAGACTTTGGTGAATTTATTTGAAATAGATATGGTGGACTTTGATATTATTCTTGGGATGGATTAGTTACATTCCTGTTATGCATCCTTGGATTATCAAACCCATAAGGGTGTCCATAGTTTCCCTGGTGAACCGGTTATAGAGTGAGAGGCTGGTTCCCTAGCTCCTAAGGGGTGGTTTATTTCTTATCTTAGAGATTAAAGGTTAATCTCTAAAGGTTGTCTCTATAACTTGGTTCGGGTTAAGGATTTTAACTTGAAAGGTCCTTCTTTATAGTTGAGCCAAGTGGTAAATGAGTTTCCTGAGATCTCTTTAAATGACTTTCTGGTATTCCTCTAGATAGGGAAATCTAGTTTGTAATTGATTTAGTTCCAGACACTCATCCAATATCTATTCCTCCTTATAGAATGGCTCCAGCTAAGTTGAGAAAATTCAAGGAGCAACTTAGGGATCTTCTGGACAAGAAGTTTATTCATCCTATTGTATCTCTGTGGGGTGCAATGGTAGTGTTCATGTGCAAGAATTATGGTTCCCTTCGGATGTGCATTGACTGTCGACAGTTGAATAAGGTAATGGTCAATAACAAGTATCCTCTCTTAAGGATGATGACTTATTTGACCAGTTGTAAGGTGCCAAGTTCTTTTTAAAGATAGATCTTCAGTCTAGGTATCATCACCTAAAGATTAAGGAGGTAGATATCCCTAAGAAGGCTTTTCGTACTCGGTATAGGAAGTTTGAATTCTTAGTGATGTTATTTGGTTTTACTAATGCCCTGACGGAATTTATGGATGTAATGAATAGGGTTTTTAGGCAGTTCTTGGATATCTTCATCGTAGTGTTTATTAATGACATTCTGATTTATCCCAAAAGTGAGGTGGATCATACTAATCACCTCCGTGTGGTATTACAGATATTGAAGAAACAACAGTTATGTGCCAAATTCTCCAAGTGTGAGTTTTAGTTGAATGCTGTGACTTTTCTTGGTCATATTATTTCTAGTGAGGGGATCATGGTGGATCTACCAAAGGTGGTTATGGTTAAAAGGTAGCCAAGACCAAAAACTCCAATCCACATTTGGAGTTTCTTGGGTTTTGCTAGGTATTATCGGTAGTTTGGGGGAGATTTTTTCGACAATAGCTTTCCCTTTGACTAATTTGACATAGAAAAGGTTTAGTTTTCTTGGTCAGATGCTTATGCAGGGAGTTTCACGAAGTTAAAAGACAATCTGACTTTATCTCTGATTCTGACTTTGCCAGATGGCAATGATGGGTTCATGGTCTATTGTGATGCATCTATGGTGGGACTTAGTTATGTCTTGATTCAGCATGGGAAGGTGATTTTGTGTGCTTCTAGGTAGTTGAAGGTACATGAGATAAACTTTCCTACTAATGATTCAGAGTTGTTGGTGGTTGTGTTTACTTTGAAAATATACCAGCATTATTTGTATGGTTCACACATGGATATTTTTTCTGATCATAAGAGTGCAGTACGTGTTCACTCAGAAGGAGCTCAATCTCAAGCAGAAGGGATGGTTGGAGCTTCTCAAAGACTATGACATGAGTCCTCACTATTACCCAGATAAGTCTAACGTGGTTGCTGATGCTCTTATCAGGTTGTTCATAGGGAGTTTGGCTCATTAGACAAAAGAAAGTGGGAATTGGTGAAATATATTCCCCGTTTGGCTAATCTTGGAGTTTGCCTATTGGACTCCAAGTATGAAGGTGTAATGATATAAGAAGTATTTCGGCCGTCTCTTGGTGTAGAGGTTAAGGAGAAGCAAGTATTGGAGTATGTCTTAATGAAAATCAAGGGTGATGTTGCTGAGCAAAAGGTGGTGGTGTTTGAGATCAGTGGAGATAATACTTTTCTGTACAAAGGGAGGTTGTGCAATCCTGATGTCGACGGTTTGTGGCAAAGGATATTGCCTGAGGTGCATAAATTGCAGTATATTGTACATCCTGGTTTGAAAAAGATGTATCATGATCTCAAGGAAATATATTGGTGGAATATTATGAAAAAGGATGCGGCTGATTTTGTGGCCGAGTGCTTGGTGTGTCAACAAGTTAAAGTTGAATACATGAGGCCTAGAGGGTTATATCAAGAGATTATTTTTCCTGAATGAAATTTGGAGGTAATCAATATGGATTATGTTATGGATCTTGCTCGGTCTCGGAATCATATGATTCTATTTGGGTTATCATGGATAGGATGACAAAGTCTATTCACTTCTTGCCAAAAATGACTACCCTTTTGATGCAGCATTATGCAAAGATATATCTTCAGAAGAAAGTGAAGCTTAATGGGTTACTTATTTTAATTATATCTGATCATGTTATGCAATTTTCATTTCATTTATAACGGTTTTTTCAGAAGGGATTGAGTACTAAGGTGAGTCTGACTACTTCTTTTCATCATCAGACGGACGGACAAGCAGAAAGAACTATACAGATATTGAAAGATATGCTTTGGGCATGTGTGGTTGATGACGGTGGAAGTTGGGTTGAGCATCTACCGTTGGTAGAGTTTGCTTACAACAATAGCTATTATTCTAGTATTGGCATGGCTCCGTTTAAGGCATTGTACGGTAGGAGGTGTAGTTATCTTATTGGTTGGTTTGAGTTCAGTAATTTGTACATGTTCTGTTCGGATTTGGTCTATCAGGCTATGAAAAAGGAGAAAGTGATTCGAGATCAGCTTAAGGCTGCCCAAAGTTGCCAAAAGTCCTGTGTGGATGTTAGGCTTAGAGACTTGGAGTTTGAGGTTGGGGATAAGCTATTCCTAAAGGTATTTCCTATGAAGGGAGTGGTGCGGTTTGGTAAGAAGCAAAAGCTCAGTCCCTGGTATATTGGTCCTTATGAGATTTTTTGGAGGGTTAATAATATTGCTTATGAATTAGAGATACCTTGTAGCTTAATCCTTATTCATCTGGTATTTTATGCCTCTATGTTGAGGAAGTGACTTGCTGATCCTTCTTTGATCTATCCTTAGAAGGGATTGGGTATCTCAGACTCTCTGTCCAATGAAGAGGTCCTGTTGAGATCTTGGATAGGCAATTTGTCGGTTGCAAACCAAGGATGTGTCTTAAGTTAATATTCTATGGAGAAACCATAAGGTGGAATAAGCTACATAGGAAGCAGAGGAGGACATGATATCCAAATATCTGCATGTATTTTTTGCTCCTAGGATTCGCACTGAAGGTATGTGTCGTCAACACATCTTTATTTTCTGAGTTTGTTAAGGGAAAGATTAATAACTTTGCCTCTTTGTTTCCAAACTTTGTTAAAGATTGGAAATATATTTGATAATGCAAATGACTCATGAGTATGGTTACCCCGACCTTGTCTGTCATTCAGGGATGAATGTTCCTAGTGGGAGAGACTGAAACACCCTAGTTTCTAGAACTAAGAAAATTTCCTAGAATTCCGTTCGCTGAACCCAATATGACTCATAAATACGAGCCATAAGGTTGGGTACGAATAGCATGGTCCTGTTGTATGTTGTCCGGTGTTGGTTGGTGGGATGGATTTTGGTCACTGTAATGAGTACAACTTGAATTATACTAGTCGTATGGTTGGATATGGATTGTTTGGTTTGGGTTTTCCTTAGCATAATCCTAGACTTAGTAGCTTATATTGGATCTGAGTACGAGTGGATCACTACAAGATGTAAGACAGGGTACGAGTCTTGCCCATGACTCGTAACGTGGTCAGTGTTCAATCCTCCTATGAATTCTATTCTGCCAGGGATACGAGTGAAGGGTACAAATCGTATACTATCAATATGACTTAGGGAGGATGATTCGTACACTGGATAGTGTTGGGTCCAAGGGTTGAGGCTTTAGACACAAGTGTTGGGTACCACTCGTATCAAAAGGTACAACTCTAGAGGGTCAGTCGTAATCTAGATATTTCCCCACTTACACTAATAAGTTCCCAGGACTTCTAACTCACTTGGGAGGTTATTCACCCTATCATATTGTTCATTAATACTTAGAAACTCTTCAACACTCTATAAATCTCCCAAGAGATTTTGGGCAAGGAAGCTAGGGTTTCAACTAGAGGCCTAAATTTGGGATCTTGTCGGTAGTTTCTCTCTGTCTACTTTGTCAATTAAAGAATGTTCTCTTCCCTCACTATTAGTTACAACTAAAGGCATGATTTTTATGAATGGTTTTCATGATTTTAGTGTTGTATGATTTTGGACTTTCAACTATGATTTGGGGGTTTTGATTTTAAATAAGTGGTTATGATTTCCAATGGTTTTAATTATGTCTTTGCATACTTAATTGGTGTTTTTGGATAACTGGATTGCATGGGAATGGTTAAATGGTAATTGGAATTAGTTTTGGTTATATTATTACAAGACCCCACAAAAATTTCTAGCTTAAATTAGTCCTTTAAGATTATTAGGGGTCCCATACTTAGAATATATTAACTAAGTATTCAGACTTAGTGTAATTTTAGCCTTCAAAAGTTGGAAATCTTATTTTATGAACTGTACGTCTTTTAAATGTTGATATTCGAGTTAATTTATGATCAGGAATGTCAGTAGAGATTCCTGGATAAGTTTCGGAATTTTTGAACCTCATTTAGACTATGTTTGAGAGTCCAAAACTTTGGGTTGATATGATCTTAACGGGTCGCATTGACCATCGCATCGATAAGATAGTTTTTCCTCAGCTTTAGTGCAAATTCCAGTGAACCAACGCAGACTCAACAAGGAATGTTGACTATCACGTCGATCCAACAAAGCGGAGTGTTGTCCTGCACGCCAGTAACACAGTTTACAGGCAATAAAAGGCCGCGTCCTTAAGGCTAATTAGGTCTTTTTCCCATGCCCTTCATCCCCCAAAACACGAAATTAAACCCTTTGGAGAGAAATTATATTCATTCTTTCACAAATTTCTCAAGAACAAGAACCCTAGGTGTTCAAATTTCAAATCAAGAACTCAAGAACTCACTATTAAATTTTAGAAATTCATTCACTAAGGTATGTGAAGTGTTCATCCAAGGGTCCCTTCCACCCTTGGAGTCCAAGAAACTATTTTTGAATTTCAAGTTTATGGATTTCCTGAATTCCACATTGGGTTTGATTATGTTCATGTTTATAATGATTAATTTGGATTCTAATCTATGTTTTATGATACGTTTCATGTGCGTTTAATTGATTTGTATGTGATATCATGGGGATCTAAGTAAAACCCATGAAATTGTCAATGAGGATTTGAATTATGATGTCTACTTGTTGTTTAGTGTTATGTACATATGTATGCTCACCAATTGCTTGATAAATTTTTCATGTGAACCAAGAAGGGAAAGAAATCATGTCATGCTAGTTTATTTGCAAGTTATACCATGCAAGAGTTTGATAAGATGTCTCTATAGATGTATTATGAATTCAATATGCATGCTTATCCTAATCAAGATTATGTGATACTTTATTTTTATGCTATCGAGTCTTGGGGGTATTTAATACCTAACAATTTAGCTATTTACTTAGTGCCAGTGTCATTTACGAAGTAATCTCAGAAGTGACTCGATCAGTAGAACTTAGCCAGTTACAAAAACCCAGGAAATCTCAGTAGAGTTTGTAATTCAGTCACAGTACTCAGATCAGACCTTAGTAGACTCAGTCAGTTAACATAATTCAGTAGTATTCCATCAGTCCACGGAACTCAGTGAACTCAGTTCAGTTCAGTCAAATAGTATGATCAATAAACAGTTCAATCCAACTAGTATAGTTTAGAATTCAGTCCAGTGTCTATTCAGTTGGGAGAAGGATTCAGCATCGATTGAACCCAAGGATGGGGGCTCACCTGCCAGTAGAGGGTGTAGTCCTTAGAAGAAATCCTTGCATTCCAGAACTACGTAGCTAGCGTTCGTTGAGATATCTCCCTATGAGACTAGGATTGATATATCTCATTTGAGTTTTCCTGCTTGCGAGGGTTGACGGAAGGGCTTCCTATCAGAAAAAGATAACTCATAGCTTGTCTCTACCCATGGTACAGTATTGACACCCTTTCGACTAGGGTTACAGGTCGGACCCAATTCAGTTAAGAGAGGGGCATGTCGATTAGATGATTTCCTCCCATAGTCTCAGTATTAGACTTAGTCTCAGTATATAACTCAGTTCAGTTCTACAAATTCAGGACTGTCAGATACAGTCACTCAGCTCAGTTCGAAAATTAGTATAGTTCCACAGGTTTAGAACTGTCAGATACAGTCATTCAATTTCCAGTAATTCAATATCAGTATACTCAAATATCAATTAATCAATATTCAGATTCAATATTTAGTATTATCACGATCTCAGTTACAGTTACATATTCATGCATGTACTCTCATCAAGTTATACGCATGTCATTCAATTAGTATTGTTCATGAATATAAACCCTATGCATTTCAGCCTACCACTCTTAGCATACCAGTACATTCAAAGTACTGATGCATACTTTTCTCTTGCGCTATGATGTCTTATATCATAGGTTCAGACGCACGGGCTCCCGAGCACTTTAGCAGTTCAGATTCTCAGCATACAAAGTTAGTGGTGTAACCTCATAGTTCAAGGACATGATTATTTATTTCATCATTTCATTTAATTTTTGGTAAACGGAGTTAGTTGGGGACTTATCCCATAAACTTCATATATCAGACTGTTTAGAGTTTTTTCAGACTAGAGTATTTTTAGATAGTTATTTAGTTTGCAGTATTGATGTTTAGTTTTGGTATTGAGATACCATATTCTATATTATTTATAGTAGTGAACCTAATGTTTAGTTTCTCTCCTAATTTTTGTATATTCTAGTATTATTGTTATTCAGTTATTACAGTAGGTACCAGTCAAGGGTTAACTTGTGGTCATTCAGGATTATGAGCATCGTGTAGCATCCAGGGTATAGAATTAGGGCGTTACAAACTTGGTTTCATATCATAAGGTTCAACATTGTCCTAGGAAGTTTGAAAACCACAGTTAGTAGAGTCTTGTACATGGGTGTGTTGCACGCCACACTTATGGACAGGAGGCTACGTGGTGTTTTAGGAACAATTCCCTTCTTTTAGTATTCATGACATGTGAATAAGCATGAGATCCAGTAAAAATCTACGTCTAATCTGCTTTTTCCTTTTTCTAATAAAACGTGCCTCCCAAAATGACTAACGAAAGAAGGACCAAAAATCAGTCAGCACCTCAGCCCATTCAGGCAGATCCCCTGGATGAGCATGTCTGTCATGCCGAATTTAGGGCTGCATTCACTACTTTAGCCAATTCAGTCCCAACTCAGAATGAATGGCCAGCTACTGTTCCGGTCAACCCAATGGCTTATATTGCTGCAGCCAGGATTCGAGGCTTCACCTAAATAAATCCTCCCTTATTCTCAGGTTTTAAGTCTGAAGAGGATTCATAAAAGTTCCTCGATCAGGGTCAGAATATCAGAGATATCATGGGAGTGACTTCCAGTAAGAGTGCTGAGTTAGCCGTCTATCAGCTACAAGATATAGCCCATACATGGTTTAAGTAGTGGAAGTTGGACAGGGGTGTAGATGCAGGGCCCATAGAATAGAAAGAGATTGCTATGGACTTCTTAGATAGATTCTTCCCCTTAGAGCTGAAAGAATCCAAGATGCTAGAGTTCATCAATCTTAGGCAAGGCAATATCAATGTGAAAGAGTATTCCCTCAAGTTTACTCATTTAGCCACGTATTCTCCCCATGTAGTATTAGAATATAGATCCAGAATAAGCAAGTTTATGTCTGGGATATCGAGTAGAGTGGTTAAAAAGTACAGGACTGCGATGGTGTTAGGGAGATAGGCATATCTAGGCTTATGGTACATGCTCAATAGATTGAGGAATAGAAACTTAAGAAGTAGGAGAGAGAAAATAAGAGAGCCAAAATAGGTAGCTTTAGTTTTGCCCAGCCAAGGTCAGAGGGTGGTAACTATTCTCAGTTTAGTCAGAAGTTTTCAACACTAGTTTTTAGCCCTAGTTCCATCTTCAGCTAGTACACCAGTATAAAGGTTTAGGAATGGCAGTCACGATGGGGATCCAGGCTTCAAAAACTAGAATAGTGTAAGCGGTGTTCGTACTAATCCACTTTACAAAGAAAGTGGTAAGAATCAAAAGGGTATGTATAGACCCGGCAGTGATGTGTGTTTTGGATATGGAGAGTCAGGTTAATGAGTCTGAGACTATCCAAAATATGGTCTACGAAGTCAGTAAAGTCGTCCTTCAGCTTAGTCCGATTGCCCAAATCAGCAAGGTGCCTCTTCCAATGCCACTAGTGGGAAACGCCCAAACAAACTCTATTTTCTTCAGTCCTGACTAGATCAGGAAAGTTCTCTTGATATGGTCACTGGTACGATATAAGTTTTCCATTTGCATGTTTACACTTTGCTAGATCCAGGAGCTTTCTTGTACTTTGTTATTCCATATATAGTAGTTGATTTCGGAGTCAGTCCTGAAATTTTAGCAGGGCCTTTCTAAGCCTTCACCCCAGTGGGTCAGTCTATCATAGCTCGGTAGGAATACAAGAACTGTTTGGTTATGATATCTCAGGAAGTCAGGCTTCCAGATTTTAGTAGTAATATTAGTATGTGTAGAAAAGTAATGGGTGGGAATGATGCCCAACCCATCTTTGCCTCCATGTAAAGTTTTGTACTCTAGTCATCATGATACTTATGCATGCTTAACGTCTCAACTCCATGAACACAGCTTATATTCACGCACTTAATAAAGAATCGTGTACGTTTCCAGTTCTTTGTATGAGGAGTTCTAGTTCACTCAGTAGTACAAATCATGTTCCATGAACATGGAAAGTCCAAACTCAAGTCATGACGCTCATGACTTCTGCACTCATACCTTATAGAGTATTTAGTCCCAGTTACCGTCTGAACCATAGTCTCAATTACAATCTTCGTTAAAGTGTCAATCTCAGTCAAATAATCATATCAAAAACTCATTTCAGTTTCAAGTTTGCTCAACCATAGCGTGCAGTTATCAGTTACTCAGTTATTAGTATTTCAGTACCTCAGTTTACAAAATATTTTAGAACCATATTATATGCTTGGTCTTGTATTCTTAAATAGTGCAGCTTTCACGAATTCATGCTTAGTTATATCATATTACCCAGTCATTTCTTACCTCGTATACATGATAATCTATAGTTTCAGTCCAATTATCTAGGCTAAGTACTATTCATTCTTACATGCCCAGTGTTCAGCTATCAATCATTTAGTTAGTTAGATAAGTTAGTATATTTATGCATTCGTGCTCAACTCTTATGTGAATACTTTCAGTAGTCTCAGGTGAAGTGTCGTAATGAGGTAGGGTGTGTAGTTGAAAGAGTATTAAAGAAAAGCTCCAGTTGAGAATAATTTTTTAGTATGAGTTAGTTCGTAAAGCCAGTAATTTAGTGTAGCAGTCAGGCAGACAAGGTCGTATGGTTTGGTTTTCCATCTTCCCATCTAGTCGCACTATCTGAAGTCTCATGAATGTAACCATTCCAAGATGGAGCACACAAGTAGTTGCATGTTTAGTTCAATTACTGTGTCATGTATTAGGTTCAGATCCTAAATATTCAGTGACAACACAGTTCGTAGGTGCCTTGTGCATCGCCCTAGTTTTCCTCAGTATCTCAGCCAAGTTAGTATTCTTCAGGGGACATAATGTCACAAGGGGGAGATACACTATAAAACCAAGATTTCATGTCCAAAACCTTCCAGTTCTTTTCACGTAACGAATCTAGTTTGGAGTAGTGGGTACTCATAAGTTAAACCTCAAGTTCCAATATCAGTTGTAAACCACGTATTCAAGGGGTATCAATTCAGTTCATGATATTCAGTTCATGTATCACATTCCAGTCTCAGTTATGTTCGCATGTTCCCGTTCATGCGTACTCCAAAAATGATCTTGGGTTCATCAGTATATTTCAGTTTAAGTAATAGCTTTTCCTTAAGCTTATACAGTTTCATGCTCAGATATTCTATTACAAACTTTGTATCAGTTACCATTGCATATTCAGTCATATGCTCATGAGTCAGTTCATCCATGTATTCATGCATTAGATATGCATGTTCAGTATGAGCAACTTAGTTTATCAGTAATCCTAGTCAAGAATTCATGAATCAACTCAGTCATGCATTAGGTATGCATGCCCAGTATAAAATTCAGTATGTTAGTAATGTCAATCATATAATCATGTTTAGGATATTCATGTCTAGTAAGTAAGTTCAGTCTACCAAGTATTCTCAGCTTAGTTAGTCTTATTCGAGGATGAATGTTCCCAAGGAGGAGATAATGTAAGACCCTACAAAAATTTCTATCTTAAATCAGTCCTTTAAGCTTGTTAGGGGTCCCAGACTTAGAATATATTAACTAAGTATTAAGACAGTGCCATTTTAGCCTTCAAAAGTTGAAAATCTTATTTCATGACCTTAACACCCTTTAAATTTTGATATTTATGTTAATTCATGATCAGGAATGTTAGTAGAGGTTCCCGGACAAGTTTCAAATTTTTTGGACCTTGTTTAGATAATGTTTAAGTGCCTAAATCAGTGGGTCGACCATCACATAGATAAGATAGTTTTTCCCCAACTTCGGTGCAAATTCCAGTGAATCAACGCAGACTTGATATGGTGCATTGAATATCACATTGATGCCAATGATACAGCATGTCAGCCTGCACATCGGTAACACAGTTTACAGGGATTAAAAGGTTGCTTCCTTAGGGCTAATTAGGTCTTTTTCCCATGCCCTTCAGCCCCCAAAACATAAAATTAAACCATTTAGAGCGTAATTGTATTCAATTTTTCACAAATTTCTCAAGAACAAGAACCCTAGGTGTTCAAATTTCAAATCAAGAACTCAAGAAATCACCATTAACTTTTAGAAATTCATCCACTAACGTAGGTGAAGTGTTCATACAAGGGTACCTCCTTCCACCCTTGGAGTCCAAGAAACTATTTTTAAATTTCAAGTTTATGGATTTCCTAAATTCTATGTTGGGTTTGATTATGTTCATATTTATAATAAATAATTACGATTCTAATCCATGTTTTGTGATATGTTTCATGTGAGGTTAATTGATATGTATGTAATATCATGAGGATCCATGTACAACCCTTGAAATTGTCAATGGGGATTTGAATTATGATGTCTACTTATTGTTTAGCGTCATGTGCATATGTATGCTCACCAAGTGCTTGATGAATTGTTCATGTGAACCAAGAAGGGCAAAAGATTATATCATGCTAGTTTATTTACAAATCATGCCATGCAAAAGTTTGATAAGATGTCTCTATAGATGCATTATGAATTCAATGTGTATTCTTATGCTAAGTAAGATCATATGATGCTTTATTTCTATGATCTCTATTCTTGGGGGTATTTAATACCCGACAATTTAGCTATTTACATAGAGACAGTGTCAGTTATGAAGTAATCTCAGAAGTGACTCGATCAGTAGAACTCATCCAGTTACAAAAACCCAAGAAATCTTAGTAGTGTTTGTAATTCAGTCACAGTACTCAACTCAGACCTCAGTAGACTCATTCAATTAATATACTTTAGTAGTATACTATCATTCCATGAAACTCAGTGAACTTAGTTCAGTTCAGTCAAATAGTATGATCAGTAAATAGTTTAGTCCAACCTAGTACAGTTTAGAATTCAGTTTGGTATCTATTCAGTTGGGAGTAGGATTTAGCATCGAGTGAACCCAAGGATGGGGGTTTACCTGCTAGTAGAATATGTGGTCCTTAGAAGCAATCTTTGCATTCCAGAACTACGTATCCAGCGTACCTTGAGATATCTCCCTATGAGACTAGGGCTGATATATCTCATTTGAGTTTTTCTTCCAGCGAGGGTTGACAGAAGGGCTTTCTATTAGAGAGGGATAACTCATAGCTTGTCTCTACCAGTGGCATGTATTGACACCCTTCCGACTGGGTTTACAAGTTGGACCCCAATCAATTCAGAGAGGGGCATGTCGGTTAGATGATACCTCCCACCATCTCAGTTTTAGACTTAGTCTCAATATAGAACTTAGTTCAGTTCTACAGATTTAGGACTATCAGATATAGTCACTCAACTTAGTTTGAAACTTAGTATAGTTCCACAGATTTAGGACTGTCTGATACAGTTATTTAGTTACCAGTAATTCAATATCAGTATACTCAGATGCCAGTTAATCAGTATTCAGACTTAATATTCAGTGTTATCACGATCTCAGTTATAGTTACGTATTCATGCATGTACTCCCATCCAGTTATACTCATGTCATTCATTCAGTATTGTTCATGCATATTAACCCGTCTATTTCAGCCTACCTCACTTAGTATACAAGTACATTCAAAGTACTAATGTATACTTTTCTATTGTACTATGATGTCTTATATCATAGGTTCAAACGCACGGGCTCCTGAGCATCTTTAGCAATTTAGATTCTCAGTATACAGAGTTAGTGGTGAGTCCTCATAGTTCGAGGACATGATTATTTATTTCAGCATTTCAGTTCATTTTCAGTAGTTAGAGTTAGTTGGGGACTTGTCCCATCAACTCCACAGATCAGACAGTTTAGAGACTTTTCAGACTAGAGTATTTTCAGATAGTTGTTCAATTTGTAGTATTGTTATTCAGTTTGGGTGTTGAGATACATTATTTAGTATTATTTTAAGTATTGAACCTTATGTCCAGTTTTCCACCTAATTTTTGTATATTTCAGTATTATTGTTACTCAATTATTACAGCAGGTACCAGTCATGGGTTAATATATGGTCCTTCGAGATTATGAGCATCATGTAGCATCTGGGGTATAGACTCGAGCCATTACAATTATGCCGCCAATGTGTTTGACAGAATTCCTGTAAGGATGTTTTAACTATTTTTATTTTTTTTAATGGAACTCTTACTTTTTTTAAAATTGGCAAAGGAATTATGCATAGTTTAAATGGTTTGGATAGGTAAAAAAGCTAAATGGTTATTCTTGTAGGGTACATGGGAATCCTCCAAGTAGTTTAATATGGTTAATGGAAGGGTACATAGAATTCCTTAAACCTATATATGGTTGTCTACGGACAAAACTTGCAAGTATAATCGGTATAACGATACCACTACTAATGGCGTTGGTGAATAAATAGTTAATGGATTGATTAGTTGGTTGGGAATGGTTTTAATTGGGCAGTAATGGTGAGGTGTGTAGCAAAACCGTGGAAGGTGGAGGTCCCAAGGGGACCAAAACTAGAAACTCATATTTTCTGATGTGATGTTTGGTCCAAGTGACCGTTTGCATGATGTCACACTTTATATTGGGGGATGTACTAGTCATCCTAGGTTTTTCTTCCTTGGTCGTGTGGCTTCGCGTACTAGGGCCCTTTCAGCAGGGGGAGCTGAACCCATATAGCCTGTGGGTAGTTTAGGATGGCAGAGCTACACAACCCAGGTAAAGGTTTTAATAGCATGCTAAACCTGGTTCCCTTTCCCAGCTTTGTTATATATATATACGGTGTATGCATATGGATGGTTTTACTTAGTTTTATAAATGGTATTATTTTATCCTTATCCTAAGTTCATGCTAGTATTTACCCTCTAACCCATCTTCGGGCGGCTATATACCCATATTATGTAGGAATTGGCCGTTCTACTCCTCCTACATAGTGATTGACTAGGGAACAACTGTTGTATTGAAGTGGTGAGCTTCCATCTTTCCTGAAATTTCAATTTCATGTTATGGATATTCTTAGACATTTTGATTTATTTTTGGATATTGGTTTTTTCTATGGTTGGGGGCATGTACCAACCTGATATTCTTACTCTTTAAGTTAGAGACTTAGTGGTATTGCTATGGGCAGGTATGGGTGGGATCGGTATTGGTGTATGGGAAGGAAGTATAGACAGTAATAATCTTATATTATCTAAATCTCAAAGCTGTAATTGTGGATGCTCCTATACTATAAACATCAAACATGTACCAATTCCTTAATAAGCATAAGTAAGCCCTTAATGTCGGATTTTAATAGGACATGGTTTCTTAATTACCAGATGTGAATCAAAATTAGAATCCTGAATGCCAGACTCGAACTGGTCAAAATATCATAATTATAGGACTCAAACCAGTCTTAATATCAAATTTTAAGCCAAAACATGTATGAATCCTTCTTAAGGATCCAAAAATATAAATAAGATGATAGTAGAGGGCCTCAAAGGTCTACAACGAGCTAATTATAATATTGACCTAAAGTAGATCGGAGGGGGTGCTTCTAATCCCAAAAGTCCATTCTAAGGAAATTTCTACCCCAATATGTACTAAGGTTCCAAAGTCATTCTAAAAGGTTCTAAATAATTCTCAATAACTCCCAAAGTAGCCATTCAACTCAAGTAACGGATGGATAGGACAATCCGCCAAAATACGACTCACTAACAAGCTAAATAACCCAAATTATGCTAAATAAACAATCAAGTCACAATTACCTAACCTAAAGCTAGATCATACCATTATCATAATGAATATCAATTTATGAGAAGAGTAAGACTAGCCTACCAGGATAGCAAAGAATGTCCACTAAAGCTGGCTAAATTAAAGCTTTTCCCTTTCGAGAAGCCTCCACATGATGCCATGCTATCAAAATTGTGATCTACACAGTAATAAGAGACTAATAATACCCATATTGTGTTTTAATACTTTGCGTGAAAAATTGAGTCAAAACCCATATAAGGCCTGCTTGATTAAAACTTTGAAGCTATCAACATATACCTCTATGCTAAAGTATTATTTACCCTTAAGAATCCGTAAATTTTGAGCTTAAACGGCACCAAAATCAACCCGTCAAGAAACTAGGGATTCATGACTAAATTAAAAAATTAACTAAAGAATTAGATGGAAACTCACAAGTTGTATGGTGAGGAAATAACTCAATCAAACTCACCAACACCCCATGATCACCAATGGATCAATGTCCTAAATTTTTAAGCTTTTTAGGTTTTTGATGGACTTAGAGATTGAGATAAATGAAGAAAATGGGTAAATGGTGAAATAAATTCCCCTAAGGTTACTTTTTAAGTGCCTATTTGACCACTTTAGTGATCACCACTAAAGCGTTACGTGACTCTTGTCCAGGCTGGCCTCCACTAAAGTGGACAATACATCTCTTAAGCAACTTCTGCTAAAGTATTCAGGTTTTGGCTAAAGTGTCAGAGCGTGGACATGGCTTGAACACTGAAGTGACCCATTTAGCTTCTTAAGGGACCACTGCTTAAGTGAACAAAAGGTTCACTTAGGCATCTGCATCAACTGAGTCCATATACCAGCTGAAACCTGGGGTTTTCCAAGTTTCCATTAAACCCTTGAATTTCTTTCAAAATCATATAAAAATATATGAACTATACTACCCTATTAGATTTGACATTCCAAACTCAATGGCGCTATAAAAATTTTCATATAGAGTTTTTTCGATGTAATATGGGCTCACACCTAAAGGATATTTTTAACAAAATCCATCCAATTGCCCAAAATATTTTTGAAAGCCTTGATACCTGAAAAAAGGTCCCCGTATCCTTACCTCAATGTTCTAGATGTAATGGAACTATCAAAATTATCATACAAGGTCGTTAACATAAAGTTAACACCCGATAGCCAATTCTTACCAATAAAGACTTCAAATAGAAAATTAGCTCTAAAAACTAAAAAAAATTCTCAATAATTGAAATATCAGTTTAATCATATCACAATTGAATAAGGGTAGTCATAATAAATCTCTAAATGGTGAAAATGTATGGGAACGCAAAAAACAACCTGGAGGGTAATTACAATTGACAGGCTAACAAAGTTTGCACATTTTTTCTATTTAGGGTGAATTATAATGCAGAAATTTTAGTCGTTTCCATCATATCTAATAAAGGTATGTTGTTTACCTCTATTTTTTGGCATGATTTGTATGATAATTAGGGAACATAACAAGAATTTACACTATATTACATCATTGGACTGACAAGCAGTTTGATCGAATTACTCTAGTGCTACCAGACATGTTTTGGGCATGTGTGACTGAAATTTAGGGTCATTAAGATTAGTTTATTTCATTTTGTGAGTTTCTTACAACAATAGTTATCACCCCAGTATTAACATTGCTCTATTTAAGTCTCAATATAGGAGGCAAAGTAGATCACCCATAGGCTACTTTGACCCTAGTTATATTGGTCAATTTGAAGTTCATAATGATAGTAATTTGTTACCATACCCCTAAGTTTATCAGGAGTCCATCTAGCATTCCATGTTTCTGTTCTTAAGAAGTACCATGGGAATGTTGACTACATCATTTATTGGGACTTGACATTGTTAGATAACTCATCCTATGAGGAGTAACTGGTGTTGAGATACTTGATCTAGATTTTTAAAAGTTGAGAACCAATGATAATATTTTCATGAAAGTACAGTGGAAGCTTCATCCTGTTGAGGTGGCCACTTGAAAAACTTAATTCGATATACGTAAAAATTACCTTTACTTATTTAAGGATTCAAGTATTTTTTTGCTTGGTTTTTCCTTCTTCTCCATTGATTGTCATTTAGGCATGAAAAATGGATAAACCGGTATCTTTTATAGTAACCCTTTCCATCATTATGCTATAATACAAAAATTCAAGTTCGGTTTTTCCCCGAATAAAGTATTAAAAATTTCAAGCTAGGCTAGTTTTGGATGAATTTTAGGTATGCTGTGGTCTAGGTAAATTTATTGATTGATGTACTATAGTACATGGATTTTAAGATCATGATGTATTAGCTAAGAGGTTAGGGAGTTTGTAGAAACATTTGGAACAAAATTTATATTCGTACAACCAAAATATAGTGTTAGACTTAGCTGGTGAATTTCCTGAGGTCTAAATTAAAATCTGAGAGTGTATTGTAAGATAGAAAAAGTAGGAAGATTTCCAAAGTTTCAATCTCGCCTAACCCACTGTAGTAGGTGGAAAGAAACTATAGTAGTCCCACTATAGTGAGAACTTTTCAAATAGAAATCAACTTTGGTCTGCTCTATGATAGCGAACAGATAGCACTATTCTGTGAATCAGGATACTTTGGTAGTCTTGACACAGTAAATAGCATTTTTTCACTAAAAAATATTAATTTTCATCCAAAAGAGTTTAGAGTTCAAACAAGGGCGATTTTCTTCATTTCTTTCTTATATTTTGCCATAGATGTAAGTTATGCCATCAATATAATATATATTTAAATTCCAAATCCTTAGAATCTTATAAATTTACCATGGTGGGAATGGTGGGTTAAACACTATGCTGGAAAAACTAATATGATATCCTGAAGGTTGGATTAGAATCACTTGTTTATAGTACAAAAGTGTTAAATTACTCTTCTAATATAGACTTTTGAACTCTTAATCTCAAGCATTGAGAAATTAGGTGGAATGAAGGGTACAAAAACCCTATAATGGTGGAATTACATGAAATTGAGCTTAGAGTTATGAATTATTTTTATATTACTTGTGATTGATAGAGAATTGGTTAAGTTGTGTTCTTTATTATTTTTAGATGGAAATCAAGCCAAACCTATGAGAAAGGGAAAGAGTCTAAGTCATTTAGAGATTTTTATATTGATTGTATGACCCTTTCTATCATTATATATGAGTCAAACATTTAAAATTCATGTCCAAATGCTTCCCGATTTGAAGTTACAATGTTTAGGCTAACCTAGTTTTAATCAATTTTAGTGTGAGGTGTAGTCTAGGAAAATCTAGAAATGATTTTGATAGAGGTGGTTGTATTTGTTTTGAATTCTAGTTATCTAAGATGATAAGGAACATGTAGAAATTTATGAAATTGAATTTGGATAAGTAAAACTCTCAAAATAGGTCTTAGCATAAAAGGCATTGTTCGAAATGTCTCAAGTTTAAGGTGTGTTGAAAAAAGTGTGCTTTTTCTATGGATATGGACATTCTCTTCCATCAATTCTTCTAAAGAAGTTGGTGCACTGCTATAGCAGCACGTGACATAGCAACAAAATTCTCTGCTATAGAGGTAGTCAATAATTGCTACAATGATCAGTATCGCTATAGCGACACCATTATAGTGGTTGGGTATCACTATAATGGCACCACGATAGTGGTCAAGTACTATTATAGTGGTGAAATCACATATTTATTACAATATTTTCCCAAAATAGTTTATTTTCTAAAACTCATTTTAGGGTAAATAAATGGCAATTTATGGGAAAACATACGAGAATTTCTTCACTTGGCTTTGTTAAGGTAAGTAATTCATCTCTGTTAACTCATATTTAATTATTAAGCCTTAGAATTGTTAATTCACGGTGTTAAGTGAGGGTTTTAGGGCAGTTTTTGTTAATTACTAATGTAAGGGGGAAATTAAGGAATAAGTTCATGGATTTAATTTAATAATATTTAATTTTTCCTTGACTTCCATTAATTCACTGATTTATCTGTGAAATTCGTGGTTTTAGGTGAACTATAGTTGAAGAGCCCTAGAATGAAAAGGGAATTATCACAAAATTAACTTTAGGAGTTGGATGTGAGTTCTAAATCCCGACATGTTAGGTTATTTCTTTAATTGTGTATTTATATCCATGTTCTGGACCACGATCTAGAAGAAATTAAACGGAAGGGCAAAGCTCCAACATAGAGGAGTTAGGTAAACTTGGTTTGAGGTAGGTGGTGGTTTATAGTTTAGTCTAATTTATGCTATATGTGCATGTTATTTCATGTTCTTTGGTGTGGTCTTAGCAAATAATTTGCAGTTTTTATATGATTTTGACCTACCTACTTGCTAAATTTAGAATGTACGGTATTTATCATATTCTCACGTGTTTTAGTGGAACAAAATTGGTAGGAACTTATGTTTAGGTTTTAGTACACTGAAGGTAATTTTCCCTTGTAGGTCATGGATAGAGGGTGGTTGCATTTCCCTTAGTGTGTATGTATGAGGGTCAGGTGAGTTTGACAGTTCCATGAGTGAACCATGGAAATATATTTTTATACTTTTGTCCTGACTTACTTTTTTTGGCTTGGCTTGACTAAACTTGACTTGGTGATAATATGTTGACTTGTTGGTTTTCTTCCTAATTATTCATTGTTTCTTGTTATGCTAAGTGAAGGTTTGTTAAGTATGGATTAACTTGTTGTACTATAACTTAGTTATATGTACATATTCTTATCTTAGGTAGGACAAATGACCCTACTAGTACACTTTTTTTCTCGTGTATTGTGACTACACCTTCATTAATTTTTGCGAGTACAACACACATTCCAGTGGTTCCTACAAGACCGTACTTGTGATTCCAACAAATGGTTGACTTTAGATTTAAGGATAAGCAACACATTTGGGCTACAATGGAAAGTTTTGTAAAGTTTTGAGGTGCACCCCCTTCTTGACATTCTTAGATGTTTTGGTACAAATGACTATCAGTTCTTAAGGATGGTTTTCGCTTAAATACTTTTACGCCTTCAATGCACGTATGATTTGGTCTTAGATTGGATGATATATTAATGGATTAGTTTCACTTATTTATTCTAAGTAGGATTATGGGATTTTTTTTGGGATAGTTGGCTCTCCCACTAGATGAGTAGTTTGGGTGCGACACATGATGGGTTTGGGTTATGGCAAATTTGGTATCAGAGAGCTCTAGTTCGTTCATCTCATCTTAGAAAAATTGGTCTAGTAGAGTCTTGTAGAATGGTACAGATACATCTGTACTTTTCTTCGAAAATCTATATGACTTTAGGAAATATGTTCTTCTTGTTTATTTCATTCTATAACTTGATTCAAATTGGTATATAGTGATCTAAATTGTATGTAATCTTTTCATGTTCGCAGATAGTGAACACTTAATTCAATAGAACCTGATGAGCAGCTCCTATACTAGCCATTCCAACTATGAAACTAGCCGAGAAGGGAAGAGTATTAGTAAGAGAAGAAAAGATGAGCCACACCTACCAGGGCTAGAGCTTAAGAGGTGGTTGGCTAAAATATTGAGAGGTCTACATCAACTCCACCACCTTAGGATTATTTAGAGGAGATGGAAGCAGTAGAGGAATAGAATATGGAGCACTAGGTTGCAACTCAATCTAGTATTATAGGACAACCTCCTATTTTCACTAAGGTTATTTAGTAAGTGTTAGCTTTTCTGAATAGGTTAGCTAGGATTGAAGACACACCCACAATAGCGGTTTATCAGGATTCGATTATTTATTCTACTATTGCCATGGCTCCTAGAATGGATAAAGCTTCAGGAACTGATTCTTTTCCTCATTTAATATTGTGTTTGGTGGTGACTGGTACAGAATATGAACTTCACACAAAATTTCTAAGGATGAAACCTCCAACACTCTAGGGCTACTAAGTTTGAGGATACCTTTGAGTTCATTATTAATTGCTATGAGAGGTTACATAAGATAGGGATTTGAAGTAGCATGAAGTTTATTTTATGGATTTTCTAAATGAGAAGGATTCTAAGCAACGGTGGAGTGAGTGTGTTGAATGTGGATCACTAATTTTTCCTCCATTGACTTTAGAATAGTTCAATGTTTTGTTTCTAGAAAAATATGTGCCACGAGCCCTCTTTGATGGTAAGAAGGAGTTTTTGGCATTGGAGGAGGGTGACATATTGATTGCGGCCTATGAGGATAATTTCCACATCTTGTTTCTCTATGCTACACAACGATTGACTTCTGAGGAGCAAAGAATTTAGCTCCACTTAAAGGTCTAATTATGACCTCTAGGTATTGTCTGTGCATATGACTTCAGTAGAAAAAGGGCTCAGTGAAGTTTCTAACTTTGTGAAGAAGTTAGAAGGCATTACCCAAGCGGGTCAGGCAAAAATATTAGCTAAAAAATCTATGAATATTGGGAATTTGAGTAGATCTTACTCTAAATGCCACGATCAGTAGGACTATTAAGCCATACTATCTAGTTAGCCATACCTGTTTCTATTGTTGTTTCAAATAAGGGTTCTTCTCTGGTACAGGTTGTAAGCAGGGCCAAGGGGTTTCTTACTATTCTAATAATAGGCCTTCTCTTAGGTAGGGATGTTACTATTGTGGTGGGACTAGTCGCTTTAAGAGGAAGTGACCTATGAGGTAGAAGAATGCCTATACATAACAACAGACTACGGCTACAGTCCCAGTAGGTAGAGAAGGGGAAGGCAGTGATAGGGATCATCCATAAGAAGGATAGGGTAAATCCGATAGGTGGTATGGGTGGTCAAGTAAATGGTGCTATTGGGGGAAGAGCACATTCGGTAAAAAAATTAGCTAAACTTTGTGACTGAGCTCACTGTCATGCATTTCTAGGAAAGACTTATGTCGAGGCTTCTGATGCAATGATCACAGGTACTATTTCTATATGTGATTGGATGGATTCTATTTTATTTGATTTAGGGTCTATTTATTCCTATGTGTCTATCAAATTTGTTGTGGGTCTGAATTTGGTTTGTAATATACTTGATTATATTGGTTTTATTTATGCCTACTCTGTTGGGTGAGTCTATGATGGTAAGCCATGTTTATTATTTTTTTATTTTAATATTTACGGATGTTCAAACATGGGTAGAATTGGTCATTCTTGATATGTTATGTTTCAATGTTATTGTTGGTAAGACCTGATTATCTCCATATCATTTTATTTTAAACTGTAATGCTGATATAGTGACTCTAACTATGCCTGGTATAATGGAACTAGAGTGGGAGGGAATGTATAAGGTCAAACCAGTAAAAATTATATTGTATATCTAGTCTAGGAGGCTAGTGGGGAAGGGGTATTCAATATTTTTAGCTCATCTTTGAGATGTAGATTTGGGGTCACCTCTTATAGAGTTAATTTTGGTATTTTTTGAATTTCAGTATAGGTTTCCTTCTGATATGTTGAGTATGTATCCAAATAGGGATATGGATTTCTAGATTTACTTAGAGATAGGCACTCACAATATTTCTATTCCAACCTATCAAATGTATTAAATAGAGTTTAGGGAGATCAAAACACAACTACAAGAGCTACCTGACAAAGGTTTTATTCATCCAATTGCTTCACCTTGGGGTGCTCTGATATTGTTCGTCAAGAAAAGGATGGTAGCTTAAAGATGTACACTAATTATAGGCAACTGAATACCATAAAAAACATATATCCATACCTCACCTAGATGAATTATTTGATCAGTTATAGAGTGTACTAGTGTTTTTAAAATTTGATTTGAGGTCGGGTTATCATCAAATGAAAATTATAATGAAGGTCATAACAAAGACAACTTTTAAAACTCAATATGGCCATTATGATTTTTAGTGATATCTTGCAGGTTTACTAATGTGCTTGTTTAAGACTTTAATGAATAGGATATTTATGTTGTTCATGGATTATTATGTTATTATGTTTATTTATACTATTCATGTGTACTCTTTGAGTAAGGAAGAGCATGTATGCCATCTTCGCATAGTTTTGGAGATTCTAAGAGAGAAGCAATTATTTGGTAAGTTTTTTAAAATGTGAATTGTAGTTGTCTTAAGTTGTCTCCTTGGGGCATGTAGTTTCTAAAAAGGGGGTAATGATGGATCACCAGAAGATTGACGTAGAAAATAATTGGAATACGCCTAGTTTAGTGGTCGAGGAATAAAGATCAGTAGGGTTTGCTATTTATTACTATAGATTTGTCAAGAAGTTTACATTCATTGCAATGCTTGAAAAGTTTGACTCAAAAAGAAGTGCCATTTGTTTGGTCGAACCAATGTGAATAGAGCTTCTAAAAACTCAAGACACTCTTAACTACAACACTATTACTTAATTTCTGGTTGAATTTAAGGACTTTATAGTGTCTTATGATGCCTTAATTTGGGTTTGGATGTTGTATTGATGCAGTATAAGCATGCCATAGCTTATTCTTTGAGGAAGTTGAAGCCTCATAAAAGGAACTACCTAACCCATGATTTAGAGTTAGCAGCGTTTGTGTTTGCATTAAAGATTAACAGACACTATCTTTGTGGTGTCAAGTATGAGTCCTTTATAAATCATCGTAGCCTGCAACATATGTTTACTCAAAGGGATTTCATTATAGGGCAGTAGAGGTGGACGAAATTGATGAGTTATTATGATGTGAATATTCAGTATTATTTTGGTAAGGTAATACATTCACAGACACAGTGAGCCAAAAAATTGTAAGTATGGGTAGTTTATCATTTTTAGGGTGTCCAGACAACCATTAGCTAAAGAGTTTCAAACTCCAATGTATATGAGCATGTTGTTTGAGGTCTTAAACCAGAGTGTTGTGTTGGTTAGTGTAGAGCTAAAGTCATATTAGTGGTGCATATTAAGGAAAAGAAATTTGAGGATAAGATATTGAATGAACTTTAGAACACAATGGTGATCGTAGAGGTAGCAGACACTAATCTTGACGTGAGAGGGGTGTTGAGGTTTAAAGGAAGATTATATGTTCCTAGAGTTTGTGATTTTATTTATGATATACTTCTGTAGGACCATGACTTGAATTATTCCATTCATTTGGGTACAACCAAGATGTATTATGACTTGAGACAGAATTATTAGAGGCCTAGGATGAATAGGGACATAGTGGATTATGTGTCCAAGTGTCAAAATTGTCAGCTTGTAAAGTATGAGAGTCAAAGGCCTATAGGTTTCTTTAGAGGATGTTTTTATTTATGTGGAAGTGGGAGCATATTTTTATGGACTTCGTAGTAGGCTTCCCTAATATTTTGGGGAGGTATGAATCCATTTGGGTAATAGTAGATCAACTAAAGATGTCAACTCACTTTTTACCAATTTGGGTAGACTACAGCTCTCATCTATTAGCCAAAATTTATGTCAAGGTGATTGTGAGATTTTATGGGGTGCCATTTACAATCATTTCTGACAAAAATGCAAAGTACACTTCCATGTTCTGAGACAGGTTACCTGAGAAGTTTGGCACCAAGCTCACATTTAGCACAATTATTCACCCTTAAACTGATGTGAAGTCAAAGAGGTCAATTAATGTGCTAGAGGATATGTTAAGGGCATGTGTGACTGATTTTGGTGGTCATTGGGACCAGTTTCTTCTATTGTGTGAGTTTTCATACATCAATAGTTATCACTCTAGTATTGATATGGCACCATTTGAGGCACTATATGGAAGAAAGTGTAGGTCACCTATTAGGTGGTTTGATTCGGGAGATGTTAAGCCTTTTGGACAGATTTGGTAAAGGAGGCCCGGGAGAATGTAAGATTTATTCAAGCTAAATTGATGGATGATCAAAGTAGGTAAAAGGATTACCTGGGTCATAAGTTCAGGGGCATGTACTTCAAGTTGGTAAGCAAGTTTTTCTTTAAGTGTCTCTCATGATTGATGAGGTTCGTTGAGAAGGGCAAGCTCAACAGTAGGTATATAGGTTCCTTTGAGGTTCTTGAGGAAGTGGGTCTAGTTGTATATCGGTTAGCTCTATCGTAGAGGATTTTAGGAGTCAGTCCATTTTTCATGTTTCAATGCTAAAAAGGTACGATAGGGATAAAGACTAATTTGGTGTTTCTAAATAAGGATTTTGATTATGAGAAGGAACCGGTAGCAATTCTATATTTGGATGTTCAAAAATTGAGGATGACTAAAATTCATTCGGTGAAGGTGAAATGGAAGCATCTCCCGATTGACAAAGTCACTTGGGAAACCAATAATTATATGTAGGATAAGTTCCCTGAATTGTTTGAGGATAAATGTACTCTTCTGATTCCTTATTTAACCTATTCCTCATTTGATCATTCAGGGATTAATGAGGGGTAAATAGGTATCTATTGTAATGACCCTCTCCATTATTATGCATGTGTACTACATTTAAAATCTCATGTCCAATTCTTGGTTTAGGAGTTACAATTTCCACTAAAGGCTAATTTCAATTGATTTTATAGTCTGACATGGCCTAAGGAAATCAAGGAACGATTTGGACGGGGATCAACGACCACTACAACAGTTGGTACCACTATAGTGGCACTACTGTATCAGTGAAAATTGCAGATTTATTAAAATATTCTCCAAAATAGTTTATTTTTCTAAAACTCATTTTGGGGAAAAGAAAGGACTTTTAAAGAAAAAGACTCTATAATATCTTCGTTTGACTTGGTTAAGGTAAGGAATTCATCCCTGTTAACTCATATTTAACTATTAAGCCTTATAATTGTTAATTCGTGGAGTTTAGGGAGGATTTTAGGGAAGATTTTGGTTATTTTCTAGTGCAAGGGGAAAATTAAGGAATAAGTTAATAGGTTTTAATTATTAACATTTAATTTATCCTTTCATTCCATTGATTCACTAATTATCCATTAAATTGGTAGTTTAGGTGCAGTAGTGTGGAAAAGCCCCAGAATGGTAAGAAAATGATCATGAATTTGACCTTAGTAGTTTGGGTTGAGTTATAAATCCAAACATGTTTGATCATTTCTTTAATTATGTATTTATATGCATGTTCTAGATAGTTATACCCCTAGTTTTCAAGCTATAAGTTTTCAAGATAGGTCATAAAAATTTGTATTCCAATGCCACAACTCTCAGCTTTATCTGAAGTAGTGACAAAGAGTTACGAAAAATTTTCTAAGGACTAGTCTGACCGTCATGATAATGACTCTGGTAATAAGTTGTTACCACCCATGATGATTCATCACATATGATTCGTAGTCACTCCAGTAATTGCCTAAGGTTTTTTCCCAGTTACAACGAGTCTAGATCATGACTCATTATGAGACATAACGAGTTATGGTGTGGACTTGTTATTAAGATAGTCAAGGATCCCTAGCCTCAGCCAAGAGAAAATGAGTCCAGCCTATGGGACGATATCAATCCTATTGGTACGTTAGGAGAACCCATTACCATAATAGATAAAACTACTCCTCACAACTCGTGGTTATACCTAATGAGTCATAAAAAGGGGAGTCGTAGTCAGGATAGTGAAAGCCCAAACTTAGAGTCTTAGGTTAAGACTAAGACTATGTCTCATAACTAGTCACGACAAATCAAAGGGCGAGTCGTAATGATTGGGAACCTAAAATTCCTATATGTTTTAAAAGGGTGTTTTCGTAATTTCCACCCATTCTTAACCTAAACACATGTCGTTTACCATTTCAAAACATCAGTTAACAAGGGAATTATTACCCTAATCTCTCATAACTTCAGAATTCACTTCCTTTAGAAAAATAAAGTGGTTCTCTTCTTCCTGAAAGAAAACTAGGGTTCATCAAGAAAGTTTAGGTTCCAAGAAGATCTCTTCAAGGGGTTAATTTTAGGTATGTAGGATTCATCAATGGTTCTTTTCCACCCATTGAGTCCTAAGAATTCCCTTAATTTACAAATACAAATACTTTTTCTCTTTCTACTGGGTTTTTAAGTTAAATATGAATTTTATCAACTTTCTCTCAGTTGTTTTGGTCATGTAGCATGAAAATATGTTCCCTCATAAGAATAGTGTTTTGATATGTTCGATAATCTCTATTGTCCATATCATAATCAATTATTGGAAAATTGAGTACTATTTATGAATTTTGCATACTATGGTCAGTTTTACCATTTTCATGATCAGTTGCATTAGTTTGTACTGGTGGGTTATGAACACCTAATACTAAGGAACTCATGCATATATCATCTCACACGTAATTGAGTATTTAAGATTATACATGTATTTTATTTTTCTCAGAATCCCATGACTTGAGCATATCAGTCATAAGTACATGTTTTAGTTATAGTTTAGAGTTATTTAGTTGGGACTAACACTTAGCACCTAGTGAACACATGGATGGTAACTCCCCCATCAGTTAGGTATGAGTTGTTAGCAGCAGTCCCTAAGCTCCAAAAGTATGTCTCCACCATAGGTTAAAAAGGATCCCCTGTCATTAGAGCCATGACACCCTATTCCTTCAGGACATTAGATTAGTGGATCCACAATAGTAAATGTTGGCACCCTTGCTAAGGTACTAGCACCTTTCAAACTAGGTTTGCAGTTTGAACCTCGATTTTTCTCAGATTGGGGTATGTCTTTTGTAGTTACGTCTCATATTTTTTGATTCAGTATTTCGATGATATTTAGTTTAGGTTTGCATGACCAAGTGTTTAGTATATCAGTTATTCAATTATATAGATTATTTAGTTACATGTTTATACTTGGTCTTGCATTCGATTTTCATGTTCACGCATTCATGCTTAGTACCTGTATATATATCAGCTAGCTTCTATCTCACATACCAGTACATTCAAGGTACTGATCAAATTCTCTCTTTTGCGCTATATTGTCTTATAACATAGGTTTGGATGCTTAGTTTCCAGATCGCACTTAGTTCGTTCCCATACCACTCAGCTACAGCATTGTTGATTCCTCATTTGTTAAGGACTAGTTATTATATTAGTTATTGATCCCAGTATTTTTATTTCATGCTATTTCAATTAGTTAGAGTTAGTTAGGGCCTTGTCTTAATAGCTCACGATGTTTAAAAAGCTTTTAGATAGTTAGTTAGTCAATTTGACATATTTTTTGTGATGTCTTTTAGTTACCTTTGACATTATTTTTGATAATTACAGACTTTTAAATAATTTCCATATAGTGTTTTGTCGCATTTTTTAGTATTTACAACTTGTTCCAAATATGGGTTAGCTTAGGGTCACTTGTGACCTTTAGCACTATGTTATCACAACGGAGTAGCCTTGGATCATGACAAACTTGATATCAAAGAATAAGGTTTAAAGTATCCTAGGGTGTCTAAAACCCACGTTTAGTAGAGTTTTGCCTATTGGTATGAAGCGCACCACACTTATTATCGAGGGATAATGTCACCCAAAACTAACCTCCAAAGAAGTATGTATGATCAATGTCAAATATATTAACCCAAATCCGGTTGCGGTCGAACCCATAGGGAATGCGTGGAATTATACCTTGAATTTGATGAAATCATGGGTAGTACAGAAAAGTAAATGGGGGATTTTATAGTCATAGTAGAGTGTAATCAAACTTGAGTGCATGAGGTTGTAAACAATAGTAGACAAACACTAAGACTGTCTTTCCCTCACTTTTAACTCTGTAAGATTCTCGTATTTCATTCACCTATCCCACAGCTCTTCATGCAAAGTCTAAAAAGTTATGTATTATCAACGGTCATGTGAACATGTTGTTAAATATCACTCATCACCATTTGAGTATCAGGTTGTCCGCCTACTATCATTTGTCCTTGACTCCAGTACAACTATCACGTTTTAGTCTCAAGTTCATAAGATGAGGGTTGATAGCCTCAAATCACTATTGTATTCCCTTTGTCTAATATAAAACTCCCTTATGAGGATGATCTCAAATACAGGCAATTCCCATACTTCTGCAGTAGCTTAGAAAATAATTAATACAAAGAAAATTACAATACACACAATTACAACAATCTAGATAAATCTCCCTCTTCTCCTATGTTATTAATTCATCAGGGTTTCCAAAACCCTAGTTAATTAATTTAGCAACTCATGCCCATGCAGCAATCCATGGAAATCAATAAAGAAGACATGTAAATTAATTTCACAATGATTAAATAGTAAAATCCTCAATCTCCAGTTGAATACGAAACCAAAAACCCAAGAAAAATATCGAGTATCAAGAATTTAAAGTATGCAAAAAATATCTCCAATGTACTGAACATAATAAACGAATAACCCTAGGGTTTTTATAGTATCTCAATATAAAAAAGAAATCCTAATTAAAATAGGATAGGAAAATTAAGATGACAGTGGTCACGCCTCTGGAAACTAGTCGTTAGGTCTCTTAGGACTCGATTTTTGATATCATATCTCTCTTTGGGATTCAGTGGCTATGACTTGTATGATCAGCTTTCAAGTCATATGCTTTTAGTCATAGTCACTCCAGTAGTTTTTCTCCTTCAGGGTACTTGACTCTGTTGGCTTCACAATTTCTCAACACAAATCGTACTTAGACATTACGACTCGTGGTAACCACTCGTAACCACAAGATCATCAATCCTTAAGACCTTATACATTGATCACAGTGCGACTTGTCACTATGAGTCATAGTCTGACCTTACCACTCGTAGCTTTCCATACCTTCTCTCCTAGACTTTACTTTGCTCACTATTATTATTATGGTTGCACACCATGACTCGTAGTCACTCCTTATGAGTCATGGTTAGTCTTCACTTAGTCTCTCAGCTTAGATTTTTCCACTGTTACCCTTATGCATTTGGCTATGATTGTAAGGTGACTTAGTGACCCGTAGCCTAAGCACTACTTCAATATTGAGCATTTTCTTCCATTTTTCATTTGAGGCCACTTCCTGCCTAATTTCCATGTAATACATACAAAACACACATCATATCCGATGAAATGACCAAGTCGCTGCATGATTTTAAGATTTAAGTATCAAACGTGCCATGAAACCATTACACATCAATTCCCTTAACTTAGAAAATTTGCATGTCCTCAGACAAAACATAAAATAAAAACAAAAATGATGCTTAAATAGGAAAATCCTAAGATACCTTTGGCAGTCAATTATCAACTTCAGCTCCTACACATTACCCTCTCTTATTTTTCTAGACTTTCAAAACCCAATTGTGTTTACAGATGTAGTACAACATATGACACAAAGGAATCAAATGATAGCATTACATTAGCAACGAACAACTAGGCCTATATACAAGTTACACTATCGAAATAGATTAGTAATCTAACAACACAACCCATGTACCCTGTCACTCAAAGAAGTCTCATTCACTCAAAAAGATCAAGCAGGATAATGCAAGGACAGTCAAGAGATACTCTAACTCACAAACAAGTTCCACAGTGTGAATAGAATGTCATATGCTTGCTCTTTATTTTTTTGCCTTAGTTTTCAGACAGTCATGTTAGGAACACTATAAGACATTATTTGTCTTGTAATGTAGGCTTGGGACTGGTATGATATATTTGGGAATTTTCAGTGACTAAGCTGCCTTGGTAGAAAAATTACTTTGGGGTCCCCTTATTTTCCAACTTTTCTTTCAATCTGCCCTTTTTTCCTTTTTTTTTTAATTCTATTTTCTACTTATTTAGACTAGGTTCGGTCTTTTATTATTTTTTTATTTTTCTCATTTTTCAAAAATTTCTTTATCTTTTTCTATCATACCCAACCTTACTTTTTTCACTATCCGCACCTCTTTTTTATTCACACTTTTCTTTGTGCACAACGATGATAGCCACCCTCAACTTAGACTATTTGCTTGAGTTAAGATGTAAATTATCCAAGGAGTACCAAGGCAAAAATGGGTTTGTTACAATTAAAATGGGAATGTGAATTGGTGTAAACAAAAAATTAGGTTTGTTAAGGCTCAAATTTGCAATCAACGTATGCTTATTTATATTTGGTTAGTTATTTAGGCTAAAACGGTCTTCTTTCAAAAAATACTCTATGATCCTTTCCTCACTAGATATCCTACAACCTAGGCAATAATAAACATGCTAGTTATGGATTCCACTCACATAGGGAACAAAGTAATGCCTCACACAAACATTGTACAGGGTCACATTATTAGTTACTCCATATTCAGTTCATGCAATTGTTCGCCATAGTTATTATATCTCTAATTCTAATGCCATTATGAGATTCACAATGGTCACACACATACACACAATATACTATCAAAAATTTTAGGAGGGGTATCATTTTCTCAAACAACATAAGCCAATTCCACACAAAATCAGTCAAACATGTTTACTGTCTAAGGTGAAAATTTTCTTATTAAATATTTCACAAAATAAAGCACAAACAAAACACAACTTTTAAACTAAACATGCTGGTTTCGCATTTAAACCATAGTTGATGGGAAAAGAATTGCGGCAACAACAACCCGCGGTAGCTATGTGATTCACCTCCATCCCAACTAAATGCTTATGCACTATCCCCAATGGATATACAGAGTAAAATGGAGGTGAAAAATATACCTAGCACACTAAGAACCATCTTAAGTATTATCATCATGTGGGGTCTTATTGCGGAGCCCACTCTTATCATCAGTGGCTCTAGTGGTGAGCGAGGCACTCACATCAGCAGTAGCACTAGTGGTGATCAGTGCATTCAATATCAGCTCAGGAAGTTATGTTGTACTACTAGAATAAATTAATAGTGTCTACAGGTCAGGAACTACTATCCCCCGATGCCATCTCTCAAACCCTCAACTTGTGGTCCTACTAATCATGTCTACTAGTTACTTTCATAGCTCAATCTTCTCATTCTTATTTCTTTTTCTCCTTTTTGTCTTTCTTCCTCTCTCACCAATATCAACATTAGCTGTGGGGGTTGAATCTTCAACACCCAAAATATCTCGTACCTCCTCCTTATCTCGAATCTCCTTAATAATAAGAATTGAGAGAATTGATCTATCATGTAACTCTTCAGATGATTTCTTTAGTGTGGCTAACTCAAATTAAACACCTGCTAAGTCTAAAGATTAGATACCCTCTAGCTATCGATTAATCCACTCCTCAAAACCTTAAAACCTCACCTACATTGCTCTTATCTTATTTTTAATCCTCTTGTCTACTAATAGCTTACTTATTTCTCTATAAGTCTCACCTTTGTCTCCACTATTCTCAACCTTATCATAATATCAGATAGAAAAGACTATTGCACTAAGACATAGTCATCCAAAGTCGACCTAGAGGTAGATAAGTGCTATAGTAGGTGGTGGAGTATGAGTTTTGGAGATACCTATTACATTAGAGGTCTGGGGTTTGGACTAGTCGGTCTTATTCAGGGAATAACCCATGTTGGTAAACCTTACAATGTTATCTCCATCCCCTCTGACCTCATAAGACTCTCTAATAATTATGGCAGTCAATTCGACTATCTTTGAAATCAGGGTAGCTATATCTCTAATTAGTCCCAGATCTATCATGGTTTTAGGCCTCAAGAAGTTATCAATATCTAGGAGCTCTGGCACTCCTACATCTAAACAAATCTGTACCACTATGCAGGGTAAATCCATGATAGTGTTGGTACTCATCACCTGATATCTGATTATTCTCATAATCTATTTGGAAATATCTATCTCATAGCTTGCCTTGATACCTGCTATTAGAGATGCTTTGTCCAGACATACAACATTGTCCCCCAAAGTGAGACTCAACCTGTGTCTTATCAAAGTCCCCTATTTCTTGGCCAAAAAGTTCAAACTGCCCTTCTTGATTGAGTATGAATTTCTGATGCTACCAACTATCTATCGAGCTTTCGCCTGATCTTAAATAATTATTCTAGCCATCTACTAGAACTTATTAAGCTTATCCTTCAATCCAATTTATTTAACCTTTATTTTACATATCTCCTGCACCCAATGGTCAAACTCAGCAGTGTTGGCCTTAGGTAAGAAATCTAGCCTATTCAAAAACCTACATATTATCTATGATGAAACATTCACCCAGACGCCTCAAATTACAATGTTTGATAATGGGTTTGTACCCTTTCACAGTCACCTTTGAGGGTTTATCCTTTTTAGCTCCATCAAGTATGCAACATAAAACTTATGAAATGATGATGCACTATACTTACCAGGGGCTTTAGTCACCCATTCAAAGTTGTATTATCTGAATCGAGAATCAAATGTAGGTATCTCAGAGAAGCCTGTGGTAGTCAGCTTCTTCTCCAAAAAAGTACCTATTTGGGTTTTTCAAGTAGTAGGATTGATGGAAATATATTTGTCATATATGGCCTACATTCTGAGGTACCCCCACTATTCAATGATAGGCATTAGAGTAGCTTTAATGAAAAGTGGGGTGGTAGGTACTCGTAGTGGTTGAATCTCAACTGGTTTATCGGTGTCCTCACTCCTACTTTCATCTCCAAATTCAAGCTCGTCTTCATCATCATCCCAATTCTCATTGTTTTCTTCCTTGGAGCTGGATACACCCTCACTCACATCCTCACCATTATCTTATTTATCATTATTGTCATTATCACCATCCCCCTTAAAGGAGGATAGTGAATGGAGTTATAAAGTGTTAGGGTTCTTTATTCATGGTCTAGACATAGGTGGTGTGACCTTCTTTAAGGTTGCTTTTGCACCCTAAGGTTACTTTTACCTTTGGCTCCACAACCATTTTCATTGGATATTCCTCTAGTGAGCCGCTTAATGACCTATTATCCTTGTGTATGACCTTATGATCAACTTTTAGGGAGGACTTTTTAAGGGTATTTATTTGATGGTTTCTTCTTTGATGAATTAGATTTTGGTGCTATAATAACTATTGAAACAACCCATTAGTGATTACCATAAGAAAGAAATAAACACAAAAATTTTGGTATTAGTCAACAAGGTGTTGGACTCATTACAATTTAAGATTATGAGTCGTAATCAAAGGTTATGAGTAGTTTATATGACTCGTAAGGTATATAGAACCGCATTAGTGTTCACTGGTTAGGTAACAGTCCTCCTAACGAGTCGTAATGTTATACCATAATTTGTTATCAACATTCGTTAGCTGACCTAAAACACATACATAATGTATAATCCTTTCCAGTGATTATGACTCTTGCTTGTGAGTTGTAAGTATTGACTATGACTTGATTAGATGAGTCTTAATGTTACCAAAACCCATACTCTTCTAAAAAACCATGTTACCAGTGGTTACGAGTTACGTAATGATACGTTAGATGTCCTTACGAGTCGTAATGAGTCCTGAAACCACTGCAACATATGTGTTTAAACTAGTTGGTTCTGATAGTTAATCCCAATACAACATCAAGTAACTAAGAAATCATCAACAATTCATGCAATCATTCTAAATTAATATTTTAGAGAACAAAGTCCATGTTTACTCTCATTACCATATTACTTTACAAAAATTCTCAAAAATAGGGCTCAACTATTTTTAGGCACACATAGTTCAATCAAGAAACCCAAGCATAGCTTACCCATTGTAAAGCCAACTTAGTATACAGAATTTTAAAGAATTAAATACTTACCTGTTTACTTAAGACTTGGATTTTTTAACTTCAATGAATTTGTGCCCTAACCCTTGAGATTTTTGACTTTTTTTGGAGATTTGGCTTAGTTGATTTTTGATCTTATCCGATGAATATGAAGTGTTTTTTTTTTGTGATATCCAATTAAAGGAAAGGAGGATGTCTTTTTATGTGAAAGTTGGGAAATGCAAACATTTGGATTGAATTTTCATATTTTAATTAATTAGGACTAAGTCAACTCGTTAGGCCCGTGATGTCGAGCCTAGCTATGAATCATGGTTATGACTCATATATATTGTGTATGGGTCATAGACTACCACTATGAGGATTGGAACCTTACCTCAGATCTCATTGATTTTGACCATGACCTCCTAACTTGACTGGTGGGAGAGACAGTCTCAACGCTTACTCACCTTATTCCAACATAGGGATAGAAGGGAGTCTCCAGTCATTATGACTCAAGGTGATGAGTCATAGTCACTACTATGGCTCATTTTGAGAGTCGTACTAACTCTGGAGACCAATTTCCTAAAGGTGGCCTAAGTTCCATGTCCCTACAACTCTTGGTCACGTGTCTTGAGGTATGGTCACAACTTGTAAAGTTCCTCATATGGCCTGGCACCATAAAATTTTCTAGTTCAATTCTACAATCTTCATCCCTACATACTGAACATATAAGTTTCCCTATAAACCAATAAATGTAATGACCCTTCAGGTCACTTTCTATATTTTTCCTTATTTCTATCATTTGAGCTTCTCCATAGATACCCCAAATTATTTGTGACTTCTTGGGAATAACGATTTGATTATCAAATAGTTTGTTTGGTATTTAGGACTAATTCACTATTTAGAAGTCTTTGCGGGTTTCAAATGGCCACCGAGTAAAAACTTTAGTGAAACAATCTTGGATGCAAATTCTGACTATATTATTAGATCTAAATATCAATTATAGGATGGGTAGACCTTTGGTTTGGGTCCTAATGCACCTGAGCTTATTTTGACCTATCGATCAAAAAGTTAAAAATTTGAAAGTTTAGGTGTGGGACCCATATTTGATCAAAACAATCTCATATTGAAAATTTGAGTTTGCCAACACGTTTGAAACATCGAATTTAATGTGGTTACGTATTTTCTTTGCAAAAATCAAATTTTAGATGCATCCCGAGGCATTATCCAAAACTTGGACTTTAGTCCATATTTCTGTTATTATCTGGTACAATCAAGATCATAATTGCAGAGGCCTTAGTACAATTACAATTGTCATGAATTCATCTTGTGTATGCATGATCACAAAAATCGAAGGCCTAGATTAGGTATTTAAATAGTTTGGCTGAGAATTGACCATTTGCTTCTTTCCTTGAGAGCTTAAAACCCTAATATGGTGTTCTAATCACAAATTTATCATGGTGGGTGACTTGGGAGCTTAATTATCATCTTTTATCATGATTATCCTTAAATTTAAGGTAAGAATCCTTTGAATTCATGCTTGAAATTCCTAGTTTGCACCCAAAACCCCAATTCAGCTTAAGGATTGATTTTAGCCCAAACTATGCTTAATTTTCACCCATTTCTTGAGGGTTATGACTTCTTATTCATATGTGAACATTGGGTTTGTCTCGGAAACTCATTTTTTATATATGGGACCCACTTGATGAGTAGATTATGGTTTTGTTAGTGTGATTGTATTTTGAGGATTGTAAAGTGGAGATGAGCATATGTTTCATGATGTGATATTTTATGATTCGTCTTTGAGGTAAGACTCTATCTACTCTTCTTCATAGATGATTTGTGATATGTACTGCGTGTGAATATGGATGTTAGGTTTGATTATACATAGAATATATTAGGCTTGATTGTTGATGCTTTAGGGATTAAAAAAGGGTTTTGGACCCATAAGATGATATATTTATAAGCCTTTTGAATCCTAGTTCTTTCTCTCTCTAGTTTTGATTAGTTATTGTGTGGTAGTGATGTAATGCTATGTTTGGGATGTGGTTTTAGCATTTGAAGCATGATTTGTATAGTTGACCTATTAGGCTAGTATGGTAGTTTTGAAATCATAAGTTGGGTGAGTTGACTTAAGTACCCTTGTATCTAGTCAAAGCTGCTATCTTATTCTTGAATGTGTCTTATTTGATATCTCGAAGTTAAACTAGATACCTCAGCCTAGTTTAGGGCATGGTGTGCCTAATTATTGAAATTTAGGTTTTGAAATGGGATCATCCGGCTCACTTAGGCCTAGACTTGTGTTAGTCTTGTGGACTTAGTTGTGGATAATAGACATAGCTGGGGTTATTAAACATTAGTATAAGGTTACTTCATTTCTTGGTAGCGTGTATTGATGTTCCCTAGATTGTTGGTTTTAGATATGACTGTGACACTCCTTGTAGAAGTGATATTGGGCATTTAGAGATGATATTCCCCTTAGATACATAATGTGTCCTGCAAAGATGCTACTTCCTCTTAGATTAGATGTTTTGCCTTTAGAGATATTATTTCCTATTGGATATGATATTGTCCTATGGAGATGTTATTTTCTCTTACACATGATTGTTGTACCTATAAAGATACTATCTCCCTTTTTGGTTATGATTGCTGGGCATATCGAGATGATATTCCTCTTAGATATAAAAATTTCCCTAGAGAGGTGATACTCCCCATAGTCTTGATGTATGACTTATTGATATAAAATATTCTACATGAGAGATAATTACATGCTTATATACATACTTATTGACATTATACCTCCTAGATGTGAGATGCCTCCTATATGAGAGATGATTATATGCTTATATACATACTTATTTACGTTATGCCTCCTAGATGTGAGAAGCCTCTTATATGAGAGATGATTACATGCTTATTGATATTATTCCTCCGAGATGTGAGATACCTCTTATATGAGAGATGTTTACATGCTTATATGCATGCTTATTGATATTATGCCTCCTATATATTAGATACTTCCTATATGTGACATAACTAGAGATTTGCTACGGCTTATAATTATGATTATTTATATGTGTTGCAGATACCTATATGGGACTAAGGCCATGATTATGATGTTGTGATTATTTTGGATATATTATTGGGCCAAAGGCCATGTTATGATAATGATTGGATATCTGAGAAGGATTTATCATTTTAAAGAATACAATTATAGTTATTAATTCATATACATGTTTTATTTACACATCTCTTTGGTATGGGACAGAGGAGGATGTGGTATGTTGCTTAGGACTTATTTGATTTGATACTGGTGATGGCATGCATAGATTTGGTACAATCATGATTATTGTATTGGTAACTTATGTAATTCTTGATGAAATATGGTTTTATGATGGTTTTGATTAATTAAGGGTTTTTCTATTTGGTAGTTATTTGTCTATTGGAAGACTATAACACTTATTGACTGAGAATCAAATATTTTAGTTAATGAATCTTACTTAGTTAAAATGTAGTAGCAAGAGATAGTTGATATGTGGCTAATAATAATGTCGGTTTAGAGTTGGCAAGGATTAGTGATATTGATTCCTAAGTTAATAATGTCGATTAGTTGTTAAATAAGGAGTTGTGTATTAACGAGCCTAGATAATAAGTGATGTTGGTAATATAAGGTGTTTGGTTAATAACGATAAATAGTTGCTAACTGGTTGATTAATGATTAGTTAAATAAGGATTACTTGATGAATGATGTCAGTTAATAAAAGATGGTTAGATGACAAGTGGTTATGCCTTGTCTAATAATGGTTAGCGGATGTATGATAATTAATTGATAATATGGAATCGTGGTTAAATGGATATTATGGTCTAGTGATAAACCTTGACTAGATGTTAGATGTCAGCTATCTAATAAATAATGTTTAGTTTTTATCCCTTAAATAAGGTTAATGTTTAGACTAATAACTAGAGGTCATGTGATGACTAGGGAACTAGTGGTTTCATTTTAAATAACATTGGTAGCTAATAACAAGTAGTTGGGAAGTATTGTCTAGATAGATACTTTGTGGTGATATGATTATGTTCATGAGTATTAGTATTATATGTTTTCTGTAATGGTAATTGTGATGATATTGATACCTGGTAAGGCCGAAGTATACTATGGTGATGATATTAATACCCGGCAAGGTTGGAGGAGACTATTGAGATGATATTGATACTTGGCAAGGGCGGAGTATAATATGGTAATGATAATGATACCCGATAAGGCCGAAGGATACTATTATGATGATATTGATAATCGAAAAGGCTGAAGGATACTATTGTGATAATATTAATACTCGATAAGGATAGAGGATGCTATTTTTATGATATTGATACTAGTAAGGCTAGAGGATATTGCAATAAGATAATGATACCCGACAAGGATGGAGGTTGATTATTATGATAATGGTTATGATGATGATAATTATGACGATTTATGATATTGATTATGTACTTTGCGTTCATTCTTACATGTGCATTGCCTATAACCAGTATGCACCTATGTCTATCAGCCGGTATGGGATGGTTGCATAACGATAGGTGAAGAATATACCTTGTGTTGTTGTGTATTGATTGAACCTTTTAAGTCTAGGGTGGTGGGGGTATGCATAGGCTTGATTAGGTATATGGTTGTTCAGAGTACCCGGTTATTCACACTGTTATTGATATTGTTATCATAATCATTATGATTATTCTTATGACTAGCTTATGATAGATTGGTCGTTGATTTGGTATCAATAATTGAGGTATGTTTTCAGCCTCTTTTATCTTATAATTGCATTGTTACCTATGATTATATCAAGTCTAGCCATGTAGATTATAACCCTTTGCATAATAGCCTTAGATCTTAATGGTATTATAATGAGGCCTTATAATGAGGATATGATAATCTAGGTTATACTTGAGATAACCTCATGTTTATTTGAAAATGTATATATATGTATATGTATAGCCATATGAAGCTATGGAACTATCGTATATCCCTTTCTTTACTTGTTCATATTGTATACTCATTTCTTGACCTTGTTTATTACTATATATCTTTCTTCCGCTCTTTATTCATTTATTGACGTTTGGATATACGGTATAGCATGGACGTATATTGATGTAGCTGGAATAGGATTGTTCACCCTAATACTTCCTTAGTCTTACTATGTTAGACTTTTGGACATTAATAGAATAATTGTTCCTTATTATCTCATTGACTTGATATATAATTTTCATACTTTTGGGTATCATTTTAATTCTATTTATATGTTGTATATATCTGCTTTATCTTTGGAGCTCAGTTTGCAGTTACCTATTGAGTACCATTCGTTTGGTATTCATACTACACTTCTGCGGCCTACAGATCATAGTATGGCCTGCCGCCATAGATGTGTGTATCGTGCAGAGTAGCCACAGTTTAGAGACTTAGGGTGAGCTCATGGAGTTCGGAGTACTACTTATCTCTCTCTTATATATTAGACTATTCTCTATGTTGTATTCAGAGATAAGTTGTATCAGAGTATTCTCTTTAATATTTCATTTTAGTACTCTAAATTTATTAAAAGCTCTTGTACTGATACCACCAAGTTTTGGGATGTTCTTATGTATTGATCTTTAGTTTATATATCTTCCGCAATCTTTTACTTATGTCAATTGAGTAGTTTGTTAATAGCCGTTCTAGACTACGAGTTGGCTTAGCTACTAGTGGGTTATGGCAAGTACCATCATGACCTGAGAAATTGGGTCGTAAAAAATTGGTATTAGAGCCTAGGTTTTATCGGTGTGTTAGTACAAGAGCTAAGTGTTATTAAAGTCGTGTGGATTGGTGCAAAGATGTCCATATCCTATCTTCTAGAGGCTACATTGACAGTTTAGGAAATTCACTTTTTGACTCCTTATCGTCTGTCAGCATATCTATGAACCTCGAACAAATTCATTGACTCTATTCTATCCGCAAAAGACGATGAGACATGATTGATAGATACATACGAGACTTCAACATGCGTTCCTAGGGTTTTAGTGCACCATAATATAAGAGAGCCATACATGGATATTGAAATCTTCAGTGGCTGGAAAAAAGAATTTGTGCCAGCTTAGGCTCTAGTTGAGCTTGTGACTATTTCAGCCTTTGAGGTTCAAAATGGAATTTGAGTCATATGGTAGATCCCCCAACCATGTATGACATTTGATTCATCAAGAAGTTCTTGGACCAGAGTTGGGCCAATTGGTATTCATTAGGGTTCTTACTGAAATTCAAGAAGGGGGTGAATTGAAATTTTTTTGTGAGTCGACTACTAATTCCTCACAGTTGACTTGCCTGCATATTAGTACAATTTACAAACCAAATTAAATTTAATACAATTAAGCAAATAAACATCTAAGCAAAATTAAAGACACAAAGATTTATCTTGGTTTGGAACACCAATGTTGTTCCTACTTCCAGACCTCTTGGGTTTCAAAGTTTCCTTAGATCATTCGATGTTGGGCTCAAGTACAATGATAGGAAACAAGTTTTGAAGAATTATTTTTCTCTTCGGATTTTGTGACATAGCTTCAGTTGATGTTACAAAGTTGACTCAATCCTACTCTTTATAGAACAAATGTAAACTAAAAGTTACAAAGCCTTGTAAGAATAAGATTAAGACAGTTTGATTTTTTCCTTGAAGTTGCATAACCCGTGTCCATCTTCTGTCTTCTTCTTTTATAGTTTTCAAGCTACCATTTTTCATAAGGAAACACAAGAGATTTCTTCCCAATCAAGAATTTGAATTGATTCTGTGATTGAGGGATGACACCATATGTATGTCCATATCAGATATGTCCATATGTGGTGCAGTTTCCATAATTATACATGTCCATATCAGATATGTCCATGTAATAATGGTTGTGGCCTTTCTTCCCTTTTATTTATGTTATAATTGATTTGGTCTGCCGTGATTCTGGGATTGTGATCCTTCTTCGATTTCAAAGATATATGATTGATTTGCTTGCTATATTTTTTGAATTTCGTGATCCTCCTATTCATGATTTGATGTTCTTCCATTATTGAAGTTGGTTCCCTTGCTTGCTTCCATGTTGATTTATTCTTTTTTATCCTCCATAACTTTGGGTGATATACCCTTCAATCTTCCAATATCCTATATCTTCTTTTACTTGTTTGTGATTGATCTGATTTTCTATGACTTTTAGGGATGAGATTCTCATTCCATTTGTTTTCATTGTGATTGATTTACTTGGATGTAGTTGATTGTGAATTGATGTCCTTCCAATATTTGCAGTCCTCAATATCCTGTAAAGATGCACTTGTTATTTTGTTATTATTAAAATGTAGACTTAGGAAGCTAACAATCTCCTACAAAGATACACTTGTTAGTTAGTCATTATTAAAACGTAGACTTAGGAGGCTAACAATCTCCACCTTTTTGATAATGACAAGCAAGAGTAAACATTAGTAGACTTCCCTATCTGTCAGCTTGCTCCCCCTGACTTGTACAAGTATTGATCTGACTTCCATATAACAGCACTTGACTTGCTCTAGACCCCCTGACAGGTAGGCACTCTGATGTTTTTGCTTTCTCCCTTTTTTCATAAACAAAATGAAACAACATGTAGGCAACATGCAGACAAAGAAATCCACACATAGAGATACACATAGACAAAGTAATGATGACTCTTCTTTCAGAAGAGGTGTACTAAACGAATGCACATATTTTTTATTATTTAGAAAAAATTAGGAAAAATCACTTTCCAAAAAAGTACTTAAAGATCATTAATTCTAAAATACCTAGCCTTTTTCTAAGGAAACAAAATCTTTCTTCTAGCAGGGGTTTTGTGAAATTATCTACTAGTTGCTTTTTTTAGAGTCAACAAATTTTAGAGTAAAATCAACATTTTCTTCATGATCTCAAATAAAATGATTCTTAATATCAATATGTTTAGACCTATAATGATGCATAATATACTTAGATATGCTAATAGAACTGGTGTTATCACACATAATAGGAACAGATTCAATAGATAAGCCAATGTCAAGAAGTTGATGCATAATCTATAAGATTTGAGTACCATAACTTATGATAGCTATGTAATCAGCTTCAGTGGTTGAGAGAGCAATGAAAATTTGCTTCTTCCTATTCCATGAGATAAGAGCGTTACCAAGAATTTGACATGTTCCATTAGTTCTCTTTCTATCATTTTTATCTCTTGCAAAATCATCATTTGAAAAACAAATTAAATAAAAATGTGAGGAGCAGGGATACCATAGTCCTAACTCTTGAATTCCTATTAGATATTGGATAACTCATTTGATGGAAGTGAGAGAAGACTCCTTAGGAGTCGACTTGAACTTGTCATATTTACATACACCGAGCATAATGTCTGGTCGACTTGCAGTCAGGTAGACTAGAGATCCGATCATCCCCCTACACATCTTTTTATCAATGTCTTTTCCTAACAAGTCTGAATCAATGCTTGTGGATGGGCTCATAGGTGTTCCACAGGCCTTTTCATTTTCCATACCAAACTTTTTGATGAGTTCTTTCATGTACTTGGCTTGACTGATAAATGTGCCTTTAGGAGTTTGTTTGATTTGTAATCCTAAAAAGAATGTGAGCTCACCATTAAGACTCATTTTGAATTCTTCTTTCATTAAATTTGCAGAATTCTTGCTCAAGGAGATGTTAGAACTCCCAAAAATGATATCATCAACTTAAATTTGTACCATGAGAAGATTTGAATCAAGCTTTTGTATAAATAGAGTTGTATCAATTTTACCCGCTTGAAAGTTCTTATTTAGTAAAAATGTACTCAAATCTCTTATACCAAGCTTTTGGAGGTTGTTTGAGGCCATAGAGTACTTTTGATAATTTCAAAACATAATTTAGATATAATGGATCTTCAAATTTGGGGGTTTGTTTTACCAAAACCTCCTCATGAATAAAGCTATTTAAGAAAGAACTTGTTATGTCTATTTGATATAACTTACCACTTCTGAATGCTGCAAAAGCTGATAAAATTTGTATTGACTCTAACCTTTCCATGGGGGTAAAGGTTTCATCATAATCAATACCATCATGCTAGGAGTGTCCTTGAGCTACAAGTCTGGCTTTATTTCTGATAACTTTACCTTTTTTATCTAATTTATTTATGTAGAACCATCTGGTTCAAATTATTGAGTAGTTTTTGGGTCTTTCAACTAGAGTCTAACCTTGATTTTGTTCAAATTTTTCCAGTTCTTCCTTCATAGCTTCAACCCTTGATTCATCTTTGAGGGCCCCATCAGTTTTCTTGGGCTCAATTTGAGAAATAAGGGCAACAACTACTTTTCTCCTCAATGATGCTCTTGTTTGCACTCTATCCTCGGGATTTTCGATGATGAGTTTTTTTGGATGCTGAGCATCGTGCTTCCTTTCTTTTGGAAAACTTGGATTTATAGTTTTTACTTTAAAAGATGACTCTTGGAAGGGTTTAGTCAACTTGTCTTGTGATGGCTTGAAGATTACCCACCTGCTCTTCATCAACACTCAAACTCATAGAGAAGTGATTAGATTCATAAAATAAAATATGCATAGATTCCTCAATACATAAAATTCTTTTATTAACGTCCCTGTAGGAACGACTGGTAGGAAAGTACCCCAAAAAAATACCTTCGTCACTTCGTGTCACGTGCCAAACTAGGGCCTAACCGTGACGGACATCCCAAACCATGAAGGACCGGGCGTCCTACTCTATCTGGTAATCATGTACAACATTCATATAATAAAAGGAGATGCGAAAATATAATTTGATATGGAAACATGTTCATACTTTGGATTTAGTTTAACAATAAGGAATGAAATCCGAACTCAACTAAACAACACCTGAAACTGTCTGCGAAATCTCTACTACATGAAAATCTGACAACAATCTGAAAGCTGGGACAGGGCCCCCAGTAAACCAAAATAACGGAATAACATAATCTGAAATAACAGGCCTTCTGGAACAAAGAAGGCTCACCAATACACAGATCACTTCTCTCCGGGATACTCTATTTATTATCCGGACCCTTAGACTGAGCCTCCGAACCTAGGAGGTAGGGGGTCAATACAGATGTACTGGTACGCAGAGCAAATCCAAAATAATAATTTATATTCAACATAAATTAGAGCAATTTAAAAATAGTTCATAAGCATATCATATTGTACGTAATCTCATGAGCATTTCTGAAAGACTCTGAAAAAAATTATATGAACTCTGATACATTCTTTATTTTACTTCTGTGCTAGGTGGTATACCCTACAACTCTGAAATTCCATGGGCCATATGGAATACGCCATTGACTCGGCGGGGAAGTCTCCAACCCAAGTGAGATGCAAGATTTGGAGTCTCTGACTCTGCTATGCCACACGACTGTCGCCAGATTAAAAATAATATACCCGAATCGACAAATCACGGTTCTAGGCTAAGAGTTACTAGAACTCTAACCCTCTTTAGGCAGCCACCTAACTCTCTCTATGCCCATTTTTAACTCTTTAAGACATGCATTCTCTGAAAACATACTCTGAAAACTCTAACTCTGTTATGGCATACATTTATATGGTATCATCATACCATTGACTTGCAAGTTACATCTCTGAGCCATTGTTAGCATATAATAATCTCTATTTCAAAACATAAATCTGGGACCACCATATCAATAAATCATTTCAAGAAACTCTTTCTTAAAACTCATGTAAACATATGCAAGAAACTCTCTTTTTCACTAGTTCAAATACACAAGGTGGTCAAGTCAAAGATATCAATCATATGCAATTCTTTCTTTTTAAAACAAGGATGAAATCATAACAAGAAACTCCCTCTCATCATCATAAAATCATGTTAAATACTTAAATATTGAAAAGATCCCCTTCCAAACATTAAACAAGCATCTCAAATCATTCCCAACAAGTTTATCAACTCTAAATCATCAAAGAGAGGGGTTTCAATAATAATGTTCCCAATCAAATCTTCAACATCATATATATTCATATAAGTTTAAATCAATTTTAGGGGGAAAGGCCTAAAGACCAAAAAAATAATATCATCAACATACCCAAGATGCTAAATTTAAATCATAAGTTCCAAAACCCCTTTAAAAGTCATGCTTTATAATCTTTAAATGATGTTCTAGTGTTAAGCCCATGTAGTTTTTAGGATAAACCCCACGTACCTATATTTAGGAAATTAAAGGATGATTATTGATACCCACGACTTGGGGATTCCAAATTTTCAATCAATTTCTAAAGCCCACGGTTGAATCTTGAGTTGTTTGGGTTTTCTTGTTTGAAACCCTAAAGGGTGTTCTTGATGGTTTCTGATGAAAATATTAATAATGAGGTCATTTGGGATTAAAATCTCATGTTTAAGCTGATAAGGGGGATGAAAAATACCCAATATACCCTTAATGAGATGAAATAAAAATAACCACCGCGATGCGCCACAATCGCAGTGGCTCACTAGAAATTGACGAATAGGATTTTTAAGGTCACCGCGACGTGGAGCCATCGCGTTGTCCCACTGGTTGGGACCTGAAAATTCAGCACGATGTGTCATAATCGCGCTATGCTACTGGAATTTGACAACTGCTAAATAGGTCCACTCTGTGATGCGCCAAGCACCAAAATGATGGTGTTTTATGATTAGGACTTAAATTAGCCATAACTTCTATCCCGGGTATCGGATTTGGATAAATGTTATATCGACTGAAAGCTCATTCAATTTCCCACACGATAAAAAGTCAAAATTAGGGAAATTATGTATGGTTTAAACTTTACTCATTTTGGAAGCCAAAAATAAGACTAAGTATCTTTAACACTATTTTAGTAATTTAACTCTAAGAGCATATTACCACAAGCTAATGCATGGACAATTTTGCGGGGTGTTACATTGTTCCCTCCTTGGGATCATGCATCCCCAAATAATGACACGAAAGATAGGTAAGCACGATTTAAGGTACACTAAGGCCATAAAAGAATAAGACAAGGATTATAACTTCTATTTCATCATTCGTCGGATTAAATAAGTCTGGGTATCTATCCCTCATGTCATTTTCCAATTCCCAAGGTGCTTCTTCAACTTTCTGATTTTTCCACAACATTTTGATCGAGGTTATTTCTTTGCTCCTCAATTCCCTAACTTGGTGATCCAAGACTGCCACGGGCTCTTCTTCATAGGATAAGGAGTCTGTCACTTTGACCTCCTCTACAGGCAACACTAATGAATGGTCTCCAATACATTTCTTCAACATGGATATGTAAAATACCGGATGAACAGAACCCAAACTTGCAAGCAACTCTAACTTGTATTCAACTCCACTTATCCTTCTCAAAATCTGGTATGACCCTATATAGCGAGGACTCAGCTTTCCTTTCTTCCCGAATCGCATAACTCCATTCATAGGGGAGACTTTAAGGAACACCTAATCACCAACTTCAAACTCTAAGTTTCTTCTCCTAACATTGGAGTAGGATTTTTGTCTACTCTGGGCTATTTTAAGTTGTTCTCTAATAATTTTCATGCCCTTCATCACCTGATGAACAAGATCAGTCCCAAAAAACTGAGTCTCACCCACTTTATACCACCCTACCGGTAATCTACATCTTCTCCCATACAAAGCTTCAAACGAAGCAATCTTAATACTAGCATAGTGGTTATTATTATAAGCAAACTCTATTAATGGAAAGTGATATACCCAACTTCCTTTGAAGTCAATTACACAATCCCTCAACGTTTCCTCAAGGGTCTGAATAGTGCGCTCAGCTTGCCCATCAGTCTAAGGGTGAAAAGCAGTACTCAAGTTCACTTAAGTACCTAAACCTTTCTGAAAAGACCTCTAAAACTATAAAGAGAATTGTGTACATCTTTCAGATATGATGGATACAGGTGCCCCATCCAAATGAATATCTCCTCAATGTAAAGCTTGGCATAATCATCTCCTGAATAGTTGGTCCTCACAGGCAAAAAATGTGTTGACTTGGTCAGCCTGTCAACAATCACCCAAATAGAATTATACTTATTTCGGGACCTCAAAAGTCCCGTAATGAAATCTATATTAATCATTTCCCATTTCCATAAGGGTAAGGTAATCTCTTGGGAAGTACCACTAGGCCTCATATGTTCAACCTTAACTTGTTGATAGCTCAAATACTTGGAGACATAGTTAGCCACATGGCGCTTCATATTATTCCACTAATAAATGGTTTTCAGATCATGATAAATCTTGGTAGAGCCTGGGTGAACAACATACCTCAAAGTGTGAGCTTTATCAAGGATTCTCTTCCGCAGACCATCTACATCTGGCACACACAGTCCACCCTGATATCTCAAAATACCATCACCACCAATTTCAAAGAACATCACCTTCTGTTGACCCACATCTTTCTTGATTTGCATCAAGATGGGATCTTCGATCTGTTTAACTTTAACTTTCACACAAAGGGATGATTTAACTATCTCGTGAACAACTACCCCTCCATCTTGGGAATCTAAGAGTCGCACTCCAAGATTTGCTAGTCGGTGAATATCTTTCACCATCTATCTTTTTCCTTCTTCAACATAAGAAAGACTGCCCATAGATAACCTGCTAAGGGTGTCGACAACCATATTTGCCTTGCCCAGATGATAGTGCAGGATCATGTCATAATCCTTTAGCAATTCCATCCAGTGCCATTACTTGAGGTTCAACTCTTTCTATGAGAAAACATATTGTAAACTCTTATGATCAGTTAAAACATCAACTTGCACCCTATAAAGATAATACTGCTAGATTTTAAGCAAAAATACCACAACCGCTAACTCCATGTCATGGGTGGGATAATGTTGCTTATGCACCTTTAATTACTTGGATGCATAAGCCACCACCTTACCGTGCTACATAAGTACACACCCAAGTCCCAAATGGGATGCATCACAGTACACAACAAATCCTTCCGTAACTTCCAGAAGATTCAAAATAGGAGCAGTTGTTAACCTATCTTTTAACTTCTCAAAACTATTCTCACAGGATTCAGACCATATGAACTTTGCCTTTTTTTGAGTCAACTTAGTAATTAGTGTAGCTATGGAAGAAAAACTCTCTACAAATTCTTTGTAATACCCTGCCAAACCCAAGAAACTTCGAATATCGGTTGGAGTCGTGGGTCTGGGCCATTTTCTCACTGCCTCAATCTTCTAGGGATCAACCTTAATCTTGTCACTAGACACTATATGCCCCAAAAAAGCAATAGCATTAATCCAGAATTCGCACTTGGAAAATTTTGCATACAACTTATGATCTTTGAGAGTCTAAAGGATGATTCAGAGATGATTGGCATGGTCCTCCTCACTCTTGGAATAAATCAAAATATCATCAATGAAAACTATAATATACATATCTAAAAACTGATGGAACACCCTTTTCATAAGATCCATGAAGGCTGCAGGGGCGTTAGTCGACCTGAAGGACATGACTGAGAATTATTAATGACCGTATCTGGTTTGGAAAGATGTTTTAGGAACATCTGACTCCATAACCTTTAAATGATGATATCCTAAATGAAGGTCTATCTTTTAATAATATTTAGCACCCTAAAGCTGGTTAAAAAGATCATCAATCCTAGGAAGAGGATATTTATTTTTAATTGTGACCTTATTCAACTGATGGTAATCTATGCACTTATGAAGGGAGCCATCTTTCTTTCATACGAAGAGTACAAGTGCACCCCAGAGAGAAATACTAGGATAGGTAAAACCTTTATCTAGAAGATCTGCTAGCTAGTTTTTCAACTCTTTCAACTCTGGTGGAGCCATTCTATATGGTGGAATAGAGATGGGACGGGTATCTGACAATAAATTAATACTAAAATCTATCTCCCTATCAGGTGGTATTCTTGAGAGATCATCTGGAAAGACTACTAGGAACTTATTTACTATCGAGATAGATGAAAAGGAATGACTTTCAATATTATAATCTTTAACCTGAATAACATGGTACAAACAACCTTGGGAAATAAGTTTACAGGCTCTGAGATAAGATATAAAGTTCACTCTAGGCACTAAAGAAAGTCCCTCTCATTCTATCATCAGTTCATTTGGAAAAGATAAGGTGACTTTTCGGGTTCTATAATTTAATATGGCATAGCACGAACGAAGCCAATCCATCCCTAGGATAGCATCAAAATCAAACATGTCTAGGCCTATGAGGTCTGCCACAATATCCCAGCCACAAAGAGTCACCACACAATTTCTATACACCCTTCTAGCCACCGTAGAATTCCCCACCAGAGTGGAAATAGAAAAAAGGCTCATACAATCACATCGGTTTCAAACCCAAAACCAACAGCCACATAAGGGGTCACATATGATAGGGTAGATCCTACTAAAGTAACATATAAACATCATGGGAAAAGATTTACAATATACCAGTAACTACATCCAGTAAGGCCTCTACCTCTTGGCGGGTCATTAAGGTGTACAACCGATTCCAGCCATTTTTGGCGGCTGAAGTGGCACCCTTCGAGGCGGTGGTGGTGCAGAAAATTAGCTTGTGACTTGGCTCACCAACATTACCCTTTGCTGCCAGATATTCTCTCTAGATATGGCCTGGCTAGCCGCATGAATAACACACCATAGCACCAAATTGACATCTCCCTAGATGATTTCTCCCGTATTTCTCACAGCACAGGCATGTCCGAGAGGTCTGACCTACACTTTCTTGAGACTGTGAACCCTGCATCCTCGGCCCCTTCCTATAATGAAAATCTTGAGTGTTCTATCCGAATTGTGGTCTGTTCACTGGGTCATTGGATACAGACTACGCATTACCCTAATTCTTTATCTTTTTCCATTTGTTACCCCAATTCCCACTCTGCTACTGATTGTAGCTCTGGTCTACTATTTTTGCTCTCTTTTCCTATTTGTCCTTCTCTCTAGATTCAGCGATCTTCTTTTTATTTTCCTCAACTTGCTGCATGTGGAATAACAGTCTGGCAAAATCCATGTCCCGGTTCAACATTGATCCCTGACATTCAAGCACTAAGTCATCTGAAAGGCTGGATGCAAATTTCCTCATTCAGGCACTCATGTTACTAGTCATCTCTGGAGCATAACGGGATAGTTGGTTGAACTTCAGAGTATACTCCTGGACACTCATCTTTCCCTGATTTAGGTTCATAAACTCTTCGCTTTGGCCTTCCTCAACTTGAGAGGAAACAACCGATCGAGAAAGACTTCCATGAACTCGGCCCAAACTATGGGCTCAGCATGCCCACTCTTTGAATCTTCCCACTCGTTATACCATTAGTTCGCTATATCCTTAAGCTGGTATGCTGCTAACTCAACCCCCTCTACCTTATCTACATGCATCACCTTAAAGATCTTCTCTATCTCATCCATAAACTCCTATAGATCCTCTTTCCCTTTGTACCAGTAAAATTGGGCGGGTTCATTCTCATGAACTGGCCCACTATTGTAACCTCATACATAACAGATTCAGACCCAATATATTTTGACTGTTGAGTCTGTGTGGCTACCAACTATGCAAGCATGTGAATGGACTGTCTAAATTCTGCATTAGACACTTCACTCTCACAAGGCTGAGTGTGGTAAGTCCCCATCCGGCGAGCTCTGAGTGCCCTAGGTAGGCTGGTCTAAGTAAGTGGGACTCCTAAAGTAGTATCAATATCCGGAGTCTAAGCTCTCTTTCGGGTCCTCATCCCATGAGTGGGAAAAACATTATTTGTCTGAGCATTCTGATTGTTAGTACGATGGGGAGGCATGATTATTTTTTTGAAATGCAAGAGATCACATATTAGAAGACAGATTAGACTCCAAAGCACGAACTAAATTAGAAAGAGGGGAAACATTCCTAAATTCCTAGTAGCCTCCTGATTATAAGTGTGGCGCGCTACATGATGATAGGCGAAATTACGCGCCTATATCAATATATTTTGCCCATATTTTAGCCTAGTTTCGAGAACTAATTATCTATTTCGTACACTTTTAGTCCTTTTTCCTGTAAATGAGCTAACAAATGTGATTAGGAAAGTTTCAGGTATAAATGATGCAAAATACAGCAATTTATGGCTTACTTGACGCAAAAGAAAGCTCACAAACGAGATGGAAAGGAGCTGGACGCATAAAGGACTAAATCTGCTGCATGGAAAATCTGTCCCGGGCTAAAACAGCATTTCTGAAGACTTTGGGACTTACAGACACAAAGCTGGATTTTTGCCATAATACATTAACCTAGTGCAATTAGGTTATGTGTTTCATCATTCTATTTGGATTATAATTTTGTAACCTTACCCTAGTACAATTGGGTCAAGGATTTCATTAGTATATTAGGATTTGGTTATTTATTTTATTAGTTTAGTAGGAGTAGGATAGGAGTATTATAAATACCCTATCATGTTAGAGATTTTGAAAGAGGGGGGGGAGGAGACATTCTGACAATTCATTCATCTCCTTACAATTAAGACATCTTCCTACAACCCATTCTCAATTCTTCATTCTTCTACTCTTAAATTCCACAACAAGAGAATCGTTACTTGCTACGGAATCACTAAAACCACACGCCAAACACCTACTATTCACGCCATCCACCATGCAAAACGTGATATCCTTCGCATTCATGGGTAACTAAATCTCTTAGTTGGGGTTATGGAAGCCGAATGAGTTACTATCTATAGCTATGAGTTTGTGAGTTCAAGACAAGTATATTGCTTATATCATTATTCTCTTCATCTTAAATCTACATTCTTTGCGGTTCAAACACAAGAACACGCCATTCTAACATCTAACCTGTTCGAGAGAAAGGTTATTTGTCTAGAAAAGAAGACGCATAGACCAACGCCAGTCTAACATCTGACTTGTTCGAGAGAAAAGTTATTTGTCTGGAAAAGAGATAATGTCAAGGTAGTAGGACACCCTTTCCTATTAAAAAGCTAGTGCCGTACCTGGACTAACTTCTTGGAGAATTCGTACCGTTAGTCACGCTTTAAGCTCGAGAGAGTTAAAGTGAAATAGTCCTTGTTTAGGTCGAGAGACGCTTGGATTTACCATCGACTACAATTCTCTATAAGCAATTACATGTCAAGACTCTACACACTCATAGCCAATAGAGACGTATACCTCAGAAGGTGGACATAACCCCAACGCCTCAATTCTCATTGTTTACAACACACGTGACAATCTCTCTTTATTTTGCTATTTTCAGTTCTTACATTCTTGTTTTGGTTACATACTACAATCCCCCCTTTCCTACGAGACTTGCACTAAAAGTCTAGTAATTTCTCTTGCTTGTTGGCCAAGCTATTCTCTGTGGGATCGATACCCAACCCAGGTTGGGTTCTATATTTGCTAACGACCGCTTTACACTCCCACGAGAGCTGTAGATTGAGCGTTATCACTACACACCCATAAATAAGATTCTACTCGACATAATTTTGCAGACACCCTAGGATCATAAACCGTGCTCTGCTACTAAGTTTATCACGACCTGAACTAGGGCCTGACCATGATGGACATCCTGAACAATGAAGGCTCGGGCGTCCTACACTATCTGGTAATCCTGTACAACATTCACATAATAAAAGGAGATGTGAAAATATAATTTGATACGGAAACATGGTCATACCTGGATTTAGTTTAACAATAAGGAATGAAATCCAAATTCAACTAAACAACATCTGGAATGGTCTGTGAAATCTCTAATAGATGAAAATCTGACGATTATCTGAAAGCTGGGACAAGGCCCTAAGTAGACCAAAACAACGAAATAACATAATCTAAAATATCAGGACTTCTGGAACAAAGAAGGCTCACCACTATATAGATTATTTCTCTGTAGGATACTCTACTGATTAGTTAGACCCTTAGACTGACCCTCCAAACTTGAGAGGTAGGGGTCAATACAGATGTACTGGTATGCAGAGAAAATACAAAATAATAATTTATATTCAACATATATGAACCAATTTAAAAATAGTTCATAAACATATCATATAGTAAGAAATGTCATGGGCATTTCTGAAAGACTCTGGAAGAAAATCATCAGAACTCTGAGACATTCTTTATTTTACTTCTGCACTAGGTGGTATACCCTACAACTCTAAAATTCCATGGGCCATATAGAATCCACCATTGACTCAGTGAGGAAGCCTCCAACCCAAGTGTGCCGCAAGGGTTGGAGTCTCTGACTTTGCTACACTACACGACCGTCGCCAGCGTAAAAATAATATACCTGGATCAGCAAATCACAATTTTAGTCTAACAGTTACTTGAACTCTAGCCCTCTTCAGGAAACCACATAACTCTCTTTATTCCTACTTTTAACTCTTTAAGACATGCATTCTCTAAAAATATACTCTGAAAACTCTAACTCTGTTATGGCATACATTTATATGGTATCGTCATACCATTGACTTGCAAGTCACATCTCTGAGCCATTATTAGAATATAATAATCTCTGTTTCAAAACGTAAATCTGGGACCACCATATCAATAAATCATTTCAAGAAACTCTTTCTTAAAGCTCATGTAAACATATGCAAGAAACTCTCTTTGTAACTATTTCAAATAAACAAGGTGGTTATGTCAAAGATATCAATCATATGTAATTCTTTATTTTTATGACAAGGATGAAATCATAACAAGAAACTCCCTATCATCATCATAAAATTATGTTAAATACTTAAATATTGAAAAGATCCCCTTCAAAAAATTAAGTAAGCATCTCAAATCATTCCCAACAAGTTCATCAACTCTAAATCATCAAAGAGAGGGGTTTCAATAATAATTCACTCAATGAAATCTTCAACATCATACATATTCATATAATTTCAAATAAATTTAAGGGGGAAGGCCTAAAGACCAATACAATAATATCATCAACACACCCAAGATGTAAAATTTAATTCATAAGTTCCAAAACCCCTTTAAAATTCATACTTGATAATCTTTAAATCATGTTCTAGTGTTGATAAGCCCATGTAGTTTTTAGGATAAACCCCACATACCTCTATTTAGGAAATTAAAGGATGATTCTTGACGCCTATGGCTTGGGGATTCAAAATCTTCAATCAATTTCTACAACCCATAGTTGAATCTTGAGTTGTTTGGGTTTTCTTTTTTGAAATCTTAAAGAGTGTTCTTGATGGTTTCTAATGAATGTATTAATAATGAGGTTATTTGGGATTAAAATCTTGTGTTTAAGTTGATAAGGGGCTGAAAAATACCCAATATAACCTTAATGAGACGGAACAAAAATATAAGTGGGAGCTTAATTTTATGGACCACCGCGATGCACCCCGATCGTGGTGTCTCACTGGAAATTGACGAATGGGATTTTTAAGGTCACCGCGATGCGGAGCGATCGCATTGTCCTACTTATTGGGACCTAGAACTTCAGCGCGATGCACCACAATCGTGCTATGCTATTGGAATTTGACAACTGCTAAATAGGTCCGCTCCACAATGCGCCAAGCACCAAAATGATGGTGTTTTACGAGTAGAACTTAAATTAGCCATAACTTCTTGCCCGGGTATGAGATTTGGGCGAATCTTATATCGACGGAAAGCTCATTCAATTTCTCACATGATAAAAAGTCAAAATTAGGGAAATTATATATGGTTTAAACCTTATTCATTTTGGAAGCCAAAAATAAGACTAAGTCTCTTTGACACTATTCTAGTCATTTAACTCTAAGAGCATATTACCATGAGCTAACTCATGGACGATTTTGAGGGGTGTTACACTGTGAAGATCAAATTTTTCTAAGCTATTCTTACAATTGTTGTGAATAAAACACTTTCAACCAAAAGGATTGAAATAGCTTATGTTGGACTTCTTTTCTCTCTAAAATTCATTAGGCATTTTTTTAAGATAGGTTGATCCGGTAGCTATTAATGATGTGACATACGGTGCTTATAGCTTCTTCTTAGAAATTATCTGGGAGATTACATTCTACAATATTGTCCTGGTAGTATCCTAGAGAAACGGATTCTTCTAATTTACTACAATATTTGTTGAGGGTTTTGAGGTGAATAGAAGTTTTGAGAGTATCCATTCTAAGCAGAATACTCCTTAAACACCTTGTTTTTAAATTCTCCTCCATGATCACTATGAAAGTAAGTGATATGGTGTCCAACTTCTCTCTGTATATTTCTAAAAAACATCATAAAATTTATGAAATCTTAATTCTTATGAGCAAGGAACATTACCCAAGTAAAATATTAATAATTGTCAACTATGACAAAAACCTATCTTTTTCCATTAATGCTTGTGGTTTTGGTGGGGTCAAACAAATCTATAGGGATTGTTTGAAGAGATTTGGTAGTGGAGATAATGTCTTTGACTTTGAAAGTTGTCCGTGTCTACTTCCCTAATTGGTAGGCATCACAAATGTGATCCTTTTCAAACTTAAGTTTTGGCAGACCTTTCACCAATTCGAGCCTGTATAACTTCTCAATGATATGCATACAAGCATGTCGAAGCTTTCTATACAATAACTAAGCATCATTGGCTTGAATAGTGAGGCAAGTTAAGGTAGTAAAATAGAGAGTATTTAAAATATAAATGTTGTCAATGTGTTCACCGATGAGAGAGATATCTCTTTTGACATGTTTTATTGAGCAACATTTGGGTTAGAAGAGTACTTTGAATCTTGCATCATAGGGCTAGCTGATACTGAGCAGATTGTGTAGATTGTGTTTGAGGTCTTCTTGTAGATATACTTCCTTGAATTTACATGATGAGATGAGTTTTACTGGGACAACCTCAACATTGTTTCCTCTAGTATTATCACTGAACCTTATTTATCCCCCATCTATTTTCTCTAGAGCTGAAAAATTTTCTTTCTTTCTAGACATGTGTCTAGAACATCTGGTATCAATGACCCACATTCCTTTCTTATAGATGATGTAGACTTGTTCTTGCAACACAAGAAGATTAGTTTTGTTTAGGTACCTAAGTGGTCATGGGTCTTTGTGGGTTAGATGTGCTTCCTTTGGGCCTCTAAATACATAAACTTTTAGACTTATTCCTGTAGTAGTACGATTTGTGGCCTCTCTTTCTACATATAAAATAGATAGGTCCTCGATAAGAAAAGAAGATTTTAGCTGATTTAAATGATTCTGATGAGGAACTAGATTTATTTTGCAAATAGTTGGATTTCACAAAACTATGACTAGGAGTTTTCTTAATACTATTTAGCTTTATTTTTACTGTATCAAGCTCTTCATGAAGTAAGTAAATTTCAATTTTTCCTACTTTAATTTCTATTTGATGACTTCTCTAATCCTTCAGCAATTTTCGTTTAAATCGGGCTTCACAACTTTTTTTTTCTAGAGGCAGTTTGTTATACTCATGTATAACCTATTGAAGCTTGTTAGTTATGAAATCTAAGTTAGATTCAAGAATATTACAGTTGTTATAATCATGTATTCTTACATCGCTAGATTTACTTGTTGCCATGAAGAACATATTGTCGGCTTCTATTTCTTATTTGATTTTATCTTCATCACTCAGGATCCAAAGCTTTGATTTTTTCTGGACGGTCTTCTTCTTAACTCAGGATAATTTTGTTTAAAGTGGCCAAGCCTTCCATAATAATAACAGTGATCATTGTTTCTGGTGGAATCATTATTCTTGGCTCCTTGGAATCTCAGTTGTCTCTGTCTCATGATTTTCCTTACTCCACGATATATGAGAGCCATTTGACTTCTTGACTTTGGATGTTCCTTCACAGGTCACCGCTAATTTATCCATATTTACTTTGAGGTTTCACATGTTGATATCTTGTCATATTCTTCCCCATTAACTGAACACAAAAGTAAAATTATAGCACATGCATTAATTTATATTACCTCTTGTTATTCTTTGGTGACCTCAAAGCTTTCAACGTCTTCTATTTTAGAACTGCAAGATTCTTTATCTTTGTTCTTTTACTTCTCTTTAAGTCTTGGAATCATCTTTGGAACCTTCTTGATGACAACCCAGGTTTGGCAGTCAATTGATTGGACAAAGATTCTAAACCTATTCTTCCTATAAGAGTAATGTTGTCCATTAAAGTATGGGGGTCTTATGGAGGAATAACCATCCAGAAGTAGAGAACTGGGAATTTGATAATTAGCCATTTGATCATTGCTCACTTGTGGTTAAGTAATGCTATTGGTGAGACCTGCTTTAATACCAATTGAAATTCAAGAGGAGGGTAAATTGAAATTTTTTCATGAGTTGACTATTGTCTCCTTACAGTTAACTCGCCTACAGATCAGTACACTTCACAAAATAATTTATATTTAAAACAATTAAGCAAATAAATAGTTAAACACAAATTAAAATCATAGAGATTTATCCTAGTTTGGAATACTAGTGTGGTGCCTACTTCCAGTCCCCTTGGGTTTCAAAATTTTCTTTGATTGTTCAATGTCGGGCTCGAGTACAATGACAAAAAACAAGTTCTGAAGACTTATTTTAGTCTTCAGATCTTGTGACACAACTTCAGTTGATGTTAAAAAGTAGACTCGATCCTACTATTTATATAACAATTATAAACTAAAAGTTAAAAAGCCTTGTGAGACAAAGATTGAGACACTCTGATGTTTTTTATTGACGTTGTGTAACCTGTGTCCATCTTCAGTCTTCTTCGTTTATAGTCTTCTATTGCAATTAAGAATTTGAATAGATTCCTTCAATGAGGGATGACACCATGATGTATGTCCATATCAGATATGTTTATACGTGTTGCAGTTCCCATAATTATACATGTCCATATCAGATATGTCCATCTAACGACTGAAGACTTTCTTTCTTTTGCTTTATGTCCTATTGATTTGGTCAGCCGTGGTTATGGGATTATGATCTTTCTTCTATTTCTTAGATATTTGATTGATTTTCTTGTGATACTATTTGAATACGTTGATCCTTCTTTTTATGATTGGATGTTCTTCCATTTTTAGAGCTTGTTCCCTTGCTTTCTTCTATGTTGAATCATTCTTTTTATCCCCCATATCTTTGGGTGAAATACCCTTCAATCTTTTAATATCATTTTTTTTATCTTACTTGATCGTGATTGATTTGATTTTTCATGACCTTTGGGGCTGAGATTCTCCTTCCATTTGTTCACATCATGACTGATTTACTTGGATGTCATGGATTATGAATTGATATCCTTCAAATATTAGAAATCCTCAATATCCTGCAAGGATACACTTGTTAGTTTGTTATTATTAATACATAGACTTAAGAGGCTAACAATCTCCTGCAAATATACACTTGTTACTTTGTCATTATTATAATGTAGACTTAGAATGCTAACAATTACCCAATTTGAGTAAGAGATTGGATTTTTTTATGTGGTCTAGGCATTTTCATATGCTACAATATTCTGAGCCGAACATTGGTGCATGGATGTGTTAGAGGATTAGTACCATCACTCCATTTGGCATTAGAGTGCTTGATAGCAACAAAATCTTCCTTCACTAGAGGTGTTGATTATAAGAGGGCCATAGGGAGAACAAGTGTTGAGACTTATAGAAATGGCGGTAAGAGGCATACCATTAATATAGTGTTATTAGTATTATACATAGAAGTGAGGATCCCTCCGATAGAGTTCAGCTTAATCTACAGCCCATCAGCTCTATGCAGACTGTATTTTATACTGTGGGTAGTTTTCAAATTAGTCATAATGATCATAGTTGGCAGGGTCTCCATTATACTTATGGAGTGTGGTATGATTCCCTGGGCCATGTCGAGCATTTGTAGATTTTGAGGGGCAGTATCTCAAAGTATTCTAAGATCTGGGTGTAATTGTGTTATAATGAGACACTGGTTTAGAGAATGCCCCAGGTATGAGATAGATGATCGGCTAGAGTTAGTATGCATTTCCCCGCTAGCCTAGAGTTCCTGAGACAGACTATGATTACAAAAGTTTAGACATAATTCTATGAATTTCTCTCAGCCTGTAGGTTAGTTAATTAGGCTTAGTTGTACTCTCTCTATGTTAGTGCATCAGAAGTTTGCTTCGACTGTAAAGAGACCGACTACTAATTTAAGGAGTGTCCCTGGTGTGATATTTCTAGTCATTTAGCTTATTTAGATCAGCTTTTGATGTGGTGACATCTTCAGTTAGCGATGGTGTGCTTAGCACATCAGTTGATGATACAGTTGGTCAGTCTAATTTGGACCTTTGCATATTTATTTTCCCTATGCCCGTCAAGCATGTGATTGCAAATGTCACCATAATTAGCGTGCTTTTAATTCTCGTATTTATCTATTATGTATTGGGGTTTTCATACCCATTGGTGATTATATGCCTTGATAAATTGATATTGATTATTAGGTGCCTTGTTATTAAATTGATGATTATTTTACCACTCTGTGGTTGATTTATTTTAGTAATGGATGGAGTAAATCTATATTGATATTTTTCCTCTATGCGTGTGGTTTGGATTCAAGTCTCATTTATCTTAGCACATTAGCCTTGTTGTGGCCCTTGAGTGGTTCATTATATTGATGTTAATTTTAGTACCACTTGTTCAGTATGATTGATATTGATATTGTTGTTTCTATTTCTCCCACTGCGTAAGGTTACTGATATTACTTTAAATTATCACTTGATGTTATTACTTGACATAATTGGTTCTTGCTGGGTACTGTATCGTCTAGTGTAATCTAGTTAAACTTTCATTTTTTTTATATTATTTGGTGGCTTAGGTAGATATAGCCTAATTTAATGAATTCTTTCCCCTAGCACAGTGAGGTTGACTATGTTCTCTCTTGGTTAGCTGTATTCAACTGATTTGGGAATGTCTAGTTGTATCAAAGGTATGTTAACCTTTAGTGTCTCTTTGTGGATTTTGAGTCGGGAATTTAGTTATGTTGCTTATTATCGAGTTTGAGATGATTGGACTTGTCTCCTGGGTTGCAAAGGCTTTTGTTTGGCTATCCCTTCCAATATATCTCATTTGTGAGAGTAACCACTATGAGGTTTATTGTTTGTTTGTGGCTACTTTCTTCCTATAATAACAATTTTGATATTTAAGTTGAGATGTCATATATTCATCTCTTAGAATTATTGGGTTCATTCTATTGTAATGGTTTGTCCTGTCATTGATGTCGAGATTGGATGCTTCTTTTCTGTGATATGGTTTTGCCTTAAGTAGAGTTACATAGTTAGAAGCAGGTGGCCTTTCCTGTGATCACTTTTTGAGTTGGAAAATTAGAAGTTCCATATCTCGAATTATTGATTTTTGGGTACTGGTTTTGACTTTGACCTTGGTTTTGAGATTTGTATATTCCTCCTACAATGATGTAATCTTTGAATGGATTGAGTGATGATTGTCCTACTTGGGTGGATTTAGGGAAACCCCCATTTCAGAGTCTTTTTGGCCTAATAGGGCATGGAGGAGTTTTTTCCTTGTTGATATGTGACTATTCTTTCCGAGACAGAGTATTGAATTCGTTAGTTTTTGGCTGTAGTTGTATTTTTTGAGTTGCTGGAGATTTTTTCCACTCTTGGTATGGCTTTCAGCCTTGGGAATTTTTTGAGTAGATTATTTGTATTTTCATCCAGTGATTCATCCTTTGGCATGATTCTATTTTGCAGATATATTTTGGTGCCTTCAACTGATATATAAAGTTGGTTGCATATGTCATTAGTCAGTGATTAACCATGTGATTATTTTGTTCTTCAGATATGACTCAACTGTGGCTTGGTATGATTAATCTTGGATATGTCAGGTTTTGATACTAGAGAAGATTTAAGATGGTTATTATTGATATAGCCTTATCAGCTCAGTTTTGGATTTGAATTCGTGGAATGGCGATTGAGAAGTATGATAGATTTGGTGTATTAGTGCCTACTACCAGTTTTTAGTTTTGATTAGATATTTGAGACCTAGTGATTCAGTCTTGGTATTAAGATTTTAGCTTTGCGTTTTTTAGCTCGCGTGCAACTTTTGTTTTGGACTTGTTCTTTTTCAAGTTTCAATTATAGTCCGGTTGATCCTACTCCATAGTTACCTATTTGATCTTCTCGACGTCGATTGGATTATTGTTAATAAATGTTCAGATGATATCCCATAGGCCCCATATTGGTTACTTTAGTCTTGACTTACAATTTTCAGTTTTCCTTGGGAATTTTGGATGATTTACTTAATGGAGTAATATACTCGACTTGGATTTAGTGTGAATTCCCGATGGATGAGACATACTAGTGCAGAATATTTATTAATTAGTAGTTATACCTTGGACTTTGAGATATCGGTTTGATTGTCATCCAAACTGGTAGTAGCATTGGCATGGATCACATTCCTTCATTATCTCTATTTGTATGCCCAGATAATGCCTTATGAGCTTATTCTTATTATTTCTTTATGGACTTTTAGTGAACCAGCTTCAGTTCTTTGAATTCTCCTTGATCAAGCTGAGCGGATGAGACTCAAGTGAATTTTCCTCCTAGATTGGAGTAGATAGCATGTGCAAGTTTTAAAGCAAGGTTATTTTTGGGATTTAGATTTGGTTTTATGACACATATCTTGAGTTTCTTTGGCTCGGATGAGCCTTTTTTGATTTATCCAGATATCGAGATAGTATCTGTGTGATATGGTTTAGATGTACATGCATCATCCTTCTTGATTCAGTTTGAGGATAACGAGCAGTTAAGTTAAGTTTTATCTATTTTGGAAGTAGAATGAGGGTGCTGGTTGAGAAAAGGATACCTGTGGCAAAATCCCTTAGAAGTATTTTCTCTTCGCTGAAGTTATCTGGGAAGTAATGCATGGAGAATGCAGGCCCAGTACCTCATTATTTATACCATTCAAGATTCTTTCCATTCATTGACTTTTGGGGACGAAAGTCCTTTTAGTAATGGATATTGTAATGCCCCTTTAGGTCATTTTCTATATTTTCACTTATTCCCATAGCTTGAGCTTCTCCATAGTTTTCCCAAGACATTTATGACTTGCTGGGACCGACGGTTTGATTACAAGGCAGTTTTTTTGGTTTTTAGGACCAATTCCCTGTTTAGAAGTCTTCGTTGATTTCGAATGGCTATCGAGCAAAAAGTTTAGTAAAACTATCTCGGATGCGATTTCAACTGCGCCAGCAGATTTGAATTATCAATTTTAGGCTAGTTAGACCTTTGGTTTGGGTCCCAATGCACTGGATCTCATTTTAGACTATCAATCAAAAAGTTACAAATTTGAAAGTTTAGGTGTGGGACCCATATTTTGTCAAAATGACCTCGTAGTATAAAACGGAGACTATCATGTGGTGCATAATTTGATATTTTGTGGTTCAGCTTCGAGGTAAGACTCAATATACTCCTTTTCATAGATGACATGTGATATGTATTACGTGTGAATATGGATGTTAGGCTTGATAATGCAAAGAATAGCTTAGCCTTGATTGTTGATGCTTTAGGGATTAGATAAGGGATTTCGACCCGTAAGATGATATGTTTATAAGCCTTTTGAATCCTAGTGCCTTCTCTATCTAGTTTAGATTAGTTGTAGCGTGGTTTTAATATAATGCTATGTTTGGGATATGGTTTTAGCATTTGAAGCATGATTTTTATATTTGACTTTATTGGGATAGTGTGGTAGTCTTGAAACCATAAGTTGGGTAGAGTTGACTTGAGTACCCCTATCTCTAGTCAAAGTTGTTATCTTAGTTTTGAATGTGGCTTATTTGACATCTAGAAGTTGAACTAGATACCTTAACCTAGTTTGTGGCATGGTGTGCCTAATTATTGAAATTGAGATTTAGAAGCGGGATCATCCGACCCACTTAAACCTAGAGTGTTAGCCTCAGAAGTTTATGTTTTAATAATGACAATCTAATAAATGAATCTTTGCAGGATATTGAAGATTATTGATAAAGTAAGCCGGCTCCACGTATGGAAGGACACCAACCTACGATCCGCGGCATCAAAGAAAATCAATTTGATGAGGACAAATGGAAGGAGAATCTCATTCCCATAAGTCTAGAAAAATCAAATCAATCACGGAGAATCTCTGGACCAAAAGTTTCAACAAATCAGATCAATAACAACTAAAGAAAAAGAGGAAAAGATCACAAGAACATTTGGAAAGGCATCAATCTATACAATAACAAAAGGAAAAATAGATCATGGACATATCTAATATAGACGTGAACCAAAGATGTATATGGACATATCTGATATGGAATATCATATGGCTATATTCCTCGACCAAGGAATCAATTTAAATCCTTGATCGAGAAGAAATCTCTTCGGCTTCCTTATGAAGAGTAGTAGCCGAAGACTATAAAGGATGAAGATTGAAGACAGACATGGGTCATGCAACTTCAAGGAGAAAAATCAAAGTGTCTTAATCTTAGTCTCACAAGGCTTTATAACTTTTAGTTTACAATTGGTATATAAAGAGTAGGATCGAGTCAACTTTGTAATATTAACTAAAGCTGTGTCATAAGATCTGAAGAGTAAAATAACTCTTCATAACTTGTTTCCTATCATTATACTTGAGTCCGACATTGAACAATCTAAGAAAACTTTGAAACCTAAGAGGATTGGAAGTAGGCACCACATTGGTGTTCTGAACCAGGATAATTCTCTGCGTTATTATGTTATGTTCTATTAATTATTTGCTTAATCATTTTAAATCTACTCTGTTTCCTAAAATGTACTGATCTGCAGGTGAGTTGACTGTGAGTAGTCAATAGTCGACTATAGAAAGATTTCAATTAACCCCCCTCTTGAATTCCAATTGGTATCAGAGCAGGTCTCACCAACAATGTTACTTAACCCCAAGTGAGTAAAGATCAAATGGCAAGTTATCAAATCCCCAGTGCTCTTCTACATGATGGACACTTGTCCACAAGACAACCATATTTTAATGGACAACATTACTCTTATTGGAAAAATAGGTTCAGGATCTTTGTCCAGTCAAATGACTTCAAAGTATGGGTTGTTATCAAGAATGATCCAAGCACTACTAAAAAACTGTCAAAAAGCGACGGCCAAATGCAACGCCCAGCGTCGCTTTTTTGGCCAAAACCGACGAAAAAATGTTGTTTTTTGTCACCGCAAAAAGACCTGTTGTTTTTTTGAAAACGATGGCTTGTGTCGCTTTTTTACGACGGACAATGTCGCTTTTTTTTAAAAAAAATTTAGTTGCTTTTAGAAAAAACAACGTTGTGCATCATTTTTTTCTTCATGTGAAGAACACGTAATTAACAAAAAATGATGCACTACGTCATTTTATTGAAAAAAAAGAATTCCAAAAAAATGACATTATCCGTCGTATTTTGAGAAAAATAATTTTTTTCTTTTTCATAATGAGGACAAAAAGCGACGGACAATGTTGTATATTCTAAAATTTATTTTAAAAATTTTCAAAAAAGTGATGGACAAAATGGACCATGCTTGTTGCTTTTCTGCAGTTTTTTTGTAAGCAATAATCTGCATTTCCTGTATCCTAACTGCCAAATAAAAATATAATTTATACAGCCTCATGCAATACACATTTCTAAAATAACCATACAACGCACTACATTATCAAAACATTTAAGCAATTCAAATCAACAAAACTTAAACAATCAAATCCAAAACGCTTAATAATTAATCCAACAACCATCTAAACACTTAAACAATCTTAAAGTTTTTTAATTAGAGTCTATAGGCATCCTAGATTTCTTTTTAGCAGTTTACTTCAAACTTTTATCAGGACGAGGCCAATCACCGTCACCTGCAAATGCCATCTGTATGTAAGTTTACTTCAAAAAATATAAAAATCAAGTCATTAATTCATATATCATGTGACTACAATTACTCGTACACATTTCAAGTCACTACATTCAAACTAGTATAAAATATCTAATTGATATTTTATTTTACTATACTTAACCATTTTCAAGTAACTACACTTAACCATTTTAAAGTCACTACTACACACTTTAAGTCACTATACTTCACCATTTTCAAATAACTAATTCACATTGCAAGTGTAATACCCCAAACTTTTTGTGAAGTCAAATCTTGTCTCCAGAAGAGTTAGTGATGACTTCTTAAATGATTAATGTTTAAATCAGATAGAATTTCTCTAATTTTGACTTATTAACTTGTGGAAAATTAAATTATCTTTCCAACAATACCAATTTCATCCAAATCCAGTATCAGAGTAAAAAGTTATAGATGTTTTACAAAGAACTGTCAGAACTGCCCAAAAGCGATGGTCCGGCCAACAAACCGTCGAGCCAGCGACGGACCGTCGCCCAAGCTGTCGTGACTAATTAGTGACACTAACTTTTGGTAAAGTGTGATGGCCATGACCGACATACCATCGGGCTAGCGACAGAACATCGCCCAAGCCATCACTACTAAGGCAGTGAGTCCCTATTCTAGCCCAGGTGTGGCGGTCAGAACAATAGACCATCGAGCCAGCGATGGACCTTCGCACAAGCTGTCACAGATACTGTTCAGTGAATTCTAAGCCATTTTTAAAAGGGTATTTGGGTCTTTTCCATCCATTTTAACCCTTAATTATATCAGACCAAGGCTCATAAGTTCATTATTTATCTATAACACAAAATTAGGGTTTCACTCAAAGATCAATCTCCAAGAATAAGAAGACCCTAGGTGCTTAATTATAAGTCAAGAACTCAAGATTTCCTCCACCAATCTTCAAGAAATTATCCACCCAGGTATGTCATATGTTGATTCATGGGTCCCTTTCACCCATAAAGCTCAAGAATCTCTTTTCAAATTTCAAGATTTGTGTATGTATGAATGTTCATGATTTAAATTGAATTGAAATTTATGTTCATAATGTTTTGGGGTTTTGATTCATGTTTTAAGTTACATATTCAAATGATTGACCCTAGTATGTGATGATTTACATAATAATCATGATAAACCCTTCAAACTTGCAAAATTATTCATGCAATCATGACAATTAGATGCATAGATGATGGTATAACCAAAGTATGCTCCTCATGTGTTTTATTAAATGCCTATGTGAAGGAAAAGTGTCATACTAGTATGATAATATGAAATCCCCAATCATGTACAAGTTTATACATATCAAATGTTTGATGAAATGTCTTAGTCAGTGAATTACGGATACATGTGTAACCCTTGTGGTGCTTTAGAACTTCTACTTCATGAAATCTCCAACTTATTATATTACGAATTGTGATGTTGGTCATGTATTCAAGAAAGTCATGCTTTGTCAGTTTTATGCTATCGAGTCCTGGGGGTACTTGTACTCGACAATTAGTTGTGATGCTAAAGCCAGTGTAATGTTTTCAAGATACTCTCAGTCAAGCCATGTTCAGAGAAATTCAATCAGTCATGTGACTCCGTAAACTTAGTAATCTCAGAAATTCAGTTATCTCAGTAGTATTCCATCAGTCAACAAAACTTAGTTAATTCAATTTAGTCCAGTTCAGTTAATCATGTTCAGTGTCTATTTAGATGGGAGTAGGAATTAGCACTGAGTGAATCCAAGGATGGGAACACACACTGTAAGATGAGGGTGTGATTCTTAGAAGTCATCCTTGCATTCTAGAACTATGTAGCCAGCATAGGTTGAGATATCAAAACTGTCAAGTGAGAGTTGATGAGGTGGATAAGCACTGTCAGATGAGGACCCCACTGTTCTCTTTTGGGGAAACTATCAGATGAGGGATACCCATAACTTGTCATTACCAGTGGCGCAGTTTGACACCCTTTAAATTGGGGTTATAGATTAGACCCCACCTCAGCTATATTGCTTTATTTGGGGCATGTCGGTTAGATAAATACTTCCCACAGTTTCAATTATAGATTAGGACTGTTATACACTGTCATTAAGTTTCAGTAATAGAACTCAAATAGTTCTATAGAATTCAGGACTGTCAGATACAGTCAACTCGAAATAGAATGAAACTCAGCTAGTTCCATCAAAACCTAACTATCAGACATTGTCGCTCCATATTAGCAATTTCATTTGTACGGTTATTAGTATCTCATGTTACCAGTACTCAGGCTCAGTAATCATGCTATCACAAACTCAGTTATAGTTATTATATATTCATGCATGTATTCTCACGTTCATGTTATCCAGTCAGTTAGTATTGTTCATGCATGTGAACCCTTTGCATTCAGCCTACCTCACATGCATACCAGTACATTCAAACGTACTGACGCATTTACGCTATGGTATTCTATACCATAGGTTCAGAAGCATGAGCTCCAGAGTATCAGTAGCATTCCAGTCTTAGCAGTCAGAGTTAGCAGTGAGTCTTCATCCTTCGAGGACATGACCATTACTTTATTATCACATTAATTAATTTATTTTAGTAGTTGGATTTAGTTGGGGACATGTCCCATCAGCTCCTTATTTATAAAGTTTAGAGACTTTCGAACTAGCATGTTCAGACAGTTATTTCAGTTTTTTTGGGTATTTTGTACCCCACCCAGATGTTATATTTTAACTGATATTATGTCTCAGTTTTGAACCTTTTGGCCTTACAGCCTTTATTTCTGCATTTATACAGTGTATTATGCAGTGTTCAGGTACAGATATCAGTCATGGGTTAGCTTGTGGTCCTTCGTAGTCATGAGCATAGTGTAGCATTCTGGGTATCATATTTGGAGCATTACAACAAGTCACCACACTTAAAACATTTTCAAGTCACTATACACACTTCAAATCACTATACTTAACTATTTTCAATTAACTAAATCACATTTCAAGTCAATATACTTAATCATTTTCAAGTGACTATACTTTATTATTGTAAAGTTATTAGTACACATTTCAAGTGACTACACTTAAACCATTTTCAAGTCACAAGTTCACAATATCAAGTAACTACACTTAACCATTTTCAAGTCACAAGTTCACAATTTCAAGTAACTACACTTAATCATTATCAAGTTACTACACTGAATAATTTTCAAATAACTTATTCACTAGTACGCATTTTAAGTCACTACACTCAAACCACTTTCAAATAGCTAATTGACATTTCAAGTCACTAAACCATTTTGAAGTAACAATACTTAACCATTTTCAAGTCACTAGTACACATTTCAAGTCAATACACTTAACCATTTTCAAATAACTAGTAGACATTTCAAGTCACTAAACTTAACCATTTTCAAATAACTAATTCACATTTCAAGTCAATACACTTAACCATTTTCAAATAAATAATTTACATTTCAAGTCACTATGCTTAACCATTTTTAAGTAACTACTTCACATTTCAAATAACTATACTTAACTATTTTCAAATCACTACACTTAATCATTCATTTCAAGTCACTATACTTACAAACTTTCTTGTAACTAATTCACATTTTAAAGTCAATATACTTAACCATTTTCAAATATCTACACTTAACCATTTTCAAGTCACTAGTTCACATTTCAAGTCAACACACTTAACCATTTTCAAATAACTAGTAGACATTTCAAGTCACTACACTGAACCATTTTCAAATAACTAATTCACATTTCAACTCAATACACTAAACCATTTTTGAATAATTTATTCACATTTTAAGTCACTATACTTAACCATTTTCAAGTAACTACTTCACATATCAAATAACTATACTTAACCATTTTCAACTCACTACACTTATCAATCATTTCAAGCACTATACTTAACCACTTTCAAGTAACTAATTCACATTTCAAGTAACTACACTTAATCTTTTTCAAGTCACTTGTTCACAATTTCAAGTAACTACACTTAACCATTTTCAAGTCACAAGTTTGCAATTTCAAGTAACTACACTAAACCATTTTCAAGTCACTACACTTAATAATTTTCAAATAACTAATTAAAATTTCTTGTCAATACACTCGAACCATTTTCAAATAGTTAATTGACATGTCAAGTCACTATACTTAACCATTTTCAAGTAACTAGACTTAACCATTTTCAAGTCATGTCTGAGCATTTCAAGTCACTACTCTTAACTATTGACAATTAACTAGTTCACATTTTCAAGTCACTATACATAACCATTTTCAAATAACTACAGTTAAACATTTTCAAGTCACTAGTACATATTTCAAGTCACTACACTTAACCATTTTCAAATAACTAGTGGATATTTCAAGTCGCTACACTTAACCGTTTTAAAATAAATAATTCACACTTCAAGCCACTACACTTAACCAATTTCAAATAATTAATTCACATTTCAGGTCACTACACTTACCCATTTTCAAGTAACTACTTCACATATCACAATAACTATACTTAACTGTTTTCAACTCACTACACTTAATCATTCATTTGAAGTCAATAAACTTAACCACTTTCAAGTAACTAACTCACATTTCATGTAACTACACTTAACCATTTTCATGTCACTAGTTCACAATTTCACATAACTACACTTAACCATTTTCAAGTCACAAGTTTGCAAGTTCAAGTAACTACACTAAACCATTTTGAAATCACTACACTTAATAATTTCCAAATAACTTATTCACATTTCAAGTCACTAGACTCGAACTATTTTCAAATAGCTAATTGATATTTCAAGTCACTATACTTAACCATTTTCAAGTAATTACTTTAAATATTTTCAATGCATGTACTAGCATTTCAAGTCACTACACTTAACTATTTTCAATTAACTAATTAACATTTTCAAGTCACTACACCTAACCATATTCAAATAACTACACTAAACCATTTTCAAGTCACTAGTACATATTTTAAGTTACTACACTAGCCATTTTCAAATAACTAATTCACATTGCAAGTCACTATATGTATCCACTTTCAAGTAACTAAATTTGACCATTTTCAAGTCACTAGTACATATTTTGATACAAGAACGACCAAGAATACACCAAAACATACACCCAAATTAGTCTAGAAGTTCAAGAGAACTGCAGACCCTGTGGATGCCCACTCTCGTATTCACAAATAATATGTAACGACCCAAAATCTCCTCCCGGGACGTCACGCGGTGCTTAGGGATACAAGTAGCCCCAAGCTAACCCTTTGAGCTTATCACTTCTCATAATAACTCATTCAAGAAAGAATATACAAAATACTATCCCTGTCATATCAAATGATAAGAAATATGAAGGTAATACTCGGTCCAAATGACCATAATACTGGAAATGTCAATATAACCACAATCTGATAACTAGTCTGACAAAGCATCTACTACTCCATTAACTCAAGATCCATTGGCCCCAACTAACTCAAACTGAACTGAAAGTAATAACTTAAACACTCGAATACTGAAATGTCTGACGATAGTTCCTCGAACCATGAGGACTCACCACTATAGAAATATACAAGAAGGTACTCAAGAATCACTGACGAGACTGGGACTGAGCACCTGAACCTACATTATAAGATAATGTAGCATATAGACGTATATGTGGATCAGCACTTAGGAATGTATTGAGTATATAGGGGTGTATGTATTTACATAAAACAATATCAATACTCTTTAATCAAATCATGCATGAAAATAGGAATGAATTACATGGCTTGAATAAGTCTAAAATATAAAGCTCATAAATTATGTAGAATGAAGCATGTAACATAAATCTCGTGAGTCATTATACTTTGGCTTTAAAATTTGTTCTCTCCTCTTATTCTCATTACTCTTAGGATGAAGGAAGCTTTAAACAATACTTTCAAATCATGCATATATCTCATAGAGAGTAAAACTTCTTTATTGCTCAAGACCTTATAACTCTTTTGAACTCAAATACTTGGAAAATCATATAACTTTGGTTTGAAAACTGGTGATCAACTCATATTAATAGAGAAAACTACTTCCTTCTTTGGAAAATAATCAAAGCAGTTCATTCATTTTAGAAAATATCCCATCCCAAAGCTTTAGGGAAAAATATTCTATCTCAATGGAAAATACTTTAGTTTAGTGAGATTCTCTTAACCAACATAAACCATGCGAGCTACATGAATTCCAACGGCTTGTCCTCCTAAGGAATAAACCTTACATTGGGGAGAGGCGTCATACTCTTACCAAGGAGTATAACCTCATCTCAGTGATCACTTATCTCGGCCTCGGGCCCAATTATCTCAACCTCAGGCCTAAAATCTCAAATCTATGGTGGCACATAGTTCTAGGGTAAGAAATCATAGTAACTTACCCAACTTACTGCTAAGTACTACTCCCTTTAGTTTATCTCGCACATCTCATGGATATCCACTTTCAAAATAATCTCATGGTTCATAAGAACCCAACAATCAAATCTGTAATCTCATATGATAGAGTCGATTTCAAAACTCTATGACCATTAGGTCAAAACATTTCTCAATAATCTCAAAATACTCAAATCATGGGTGCTTATAGCACAATAGTTCATAAAATTGCAAGTCTCAAGTAGGGCGTCATGACCCATAATTCAATCTTAAGTTAAACGTCATCATAATGCATAATAGATAGCATATAGATTTATAATTCATGTAGAAATCTGGAAGTTACAGCAATTTGTCTCAAAATATCAACAAACTCATATACTTCAATTTCTAGAACATTGAAACTCTTAAATTCTCAAGGAGTAACAACATAGGGTATAAACCCAGCTTTAATTTCTTAAGAAAACATGCAAAATCATTCTATTTGACTTTTAATTCATAGAAAACATCAAGTTATTGCAATCAATAACAGTGGGTGAAAAACCCTAATTCAATATCATATAAAATCACAAAGATTGTAGAAAATTATAGTTTAAATAAGCCTTTGGGAACAAAGGTGAAAGGATTACCCTTGTTCAAAACCCCACATACCTTAGATTATGAATTGGATGTAGGTGAAGGATCAATCAAATTTAGTGACAATGCTAGAGGCAGTTTCACCAAAGTTGACTCAGTAAAGCTCAGCTTCTCATATGAATCTACTGAAGTATGTCTGATAGATGGACTCAAGTATAACCTACTCATCATTATTAAGTGATATGAAAAAACATTTGGAATCTCTCTAAACTAAAATATGGTTCATAAAACATGACAACATTGGTATCTATCTCCTTGGTGAATGTCAAAAATGGGAAAGAGAACACATAGCATGTTACATCATCAATAGATGTTTCACCCATAATAATATAGTGATGAAAAATAGGTAACTGATTTACAATCCATAGTTAATTCTCACGCAATCTCTATGACTTTACAAGACGATTCAACTACACCTCTTTCAGAGTCAACTTCTACATCTAAAATGATGAGGCCAAAATGAAGATAGATATATAGTTCAAGGCTATTCCCTCTAAGAAGGTACTGACTTTGATAAAATCTGTGTCCTAGTCACAAGATCAGAATCGATACGAATTATCTTTATTAGTTATTGACCTCAAATGTTTTTACTCTTCTAAAGTACTCCACAGTGTCAAGAGAGCTCCAAAGGCTTGGTATGAGAAGTTGAGTACTTCCCTAATATTTTTTAAAAAAAATAATTTTGATATAATTCTAAGTCCTAAAAATTTATTTTTGGACTTCTTACTGTACCTATTTTAATATTATTCATAATAATTCCAACATCTTCTTATGAGAATTTTACTATTTTGATAAAAGTTTTTGTCACATGAGTGATGCCCTATGTTCATAACTCAACAAGGAGTAAAATTTAGGTAACTTACTAACAACGGGAGCAGTATACACAGACTTTGGAAGTTGATGTACTTAAACTCTATGAATCCTGCATCAACTACTTGATTTTAATGTGTCATTTGAGTCAGTTCCCAGAATGTGTGACAATACTAGTGTTGTTATAAAATATAAATTCTCTATGCATCTAGGGCTTAGCATATTGACATTAAGCATCATTTTATTCGTGATCATATAGAATGTGGAGATTTTTTAAAATTTGTTGACTACAAAAATCAGCTAGCGGATTTTTTTACCATTGCTAGAAGAAAGATCTTGTTTTCTCAAAAAAAACATTTGGCATTAATGACTTATGAGTCATATTTTTGGACACAAATCTTTTTACTTAATCCAAATTTACCTATTTTACCAAAACAAGAGTTTTTTTTTAAGGGGAGTCATTATTAACTTTACTATTTCCCACGCCTCCTCTGTTGCCCTTTTTCCTTCCCCATGCAATGTCCTTTCACCTTCATCAGTCTCCTTTTACTTCACACCCCTTCACTTTTCCCTTCTTATCCCTTCTAATTAGCCGTCTATTACCCTCTTACTTCTAATACTCTTCACAGGCTCTTCCTCTCTCTTTCTCGTCCTTTAAATCTCATATTCTCTCTTAATCGTAACAAACATTCACTCCATAGATAATCTATCTAAAATCTCTTCCGATTATCGTACTCTTATCTCAGTTTACTCTGATAAATCCTCATCTCAATCCACTCTTCTCAAGATATGACAACCCTCTTCCAACCCGATCTCTCTATCAAAAAACCTTGTCTAAGTCCTTCTAACTCCCTCACTCTAAAGAAGATGAATGAATTTTGGAAAAAATATCAGAAAGAAAAATTTCTTTTCTATGATCACTCCATCATACCTGGTCGCATCATCAATCTCAGTCAATTCAAAGATGCCTTTTCCAATGTTAGTCACTTTTTCAAATTTCAAGATTTGTCCTTGCTTTTTTACCTCTATGGATTTCTAGTTTATGAAGACCCTGTCCCCATGTTTTATGCTAATCTTTGAATTTGCCCAGATACTGGTGAATTCGAGACTCTTGTTCTACGTACAGAAATTGTCTTGAATGATTTCTTGTTTGAAAACATTTTTTATACTAAGTTTTCTGGTATGATCCCTTTTATGAATAATAACTGGCTCGAGGATTTTGAAGTGGTCTTTGAGGAATCCAGTAAATTTCTATCTGACCCTGATTCCGTGTCCACAACCTTTGGTCCCTTGTCTTTATGTTTCAAATTTTGAATCATGGCCCATGCCTTTGCTACCACTCTGATTTCGTGAAAAGGATCCCTACGCAACATAACTTTTCATGATGTCTTCATATTGTACTATCTGTTCAAAAAGATAAAAATCAATTGGGCAATCTAGACACGAGAGTACATATTTGAGAGGGAAAGCAAAGTCTATGCCTCTGCCATTTTGCCATACGGGCTTCTCATCACCCGAATCCTTTTGCTCTACTCTATCGATCTCTCTATTTATCTCTCTATAAAAGTTATTGCAACTTATGATTCAAGAATGTTTGGCAGCATAGGGTATGTCCTCATGGAAGATGAACGGTGCAGGAAAGATTCTGTTGTACTAAGGTTAAACCTAAAAAGGTAAGTAAATCTATTTCTAACCCCTTTATCTCTCTGTTGAATGAACTCTAAGAACATAAGTAGTGATTTAAAGCCATTGAGAAAGGCGTCATCCAACTCCAGGAGTCTACTATTAAACTCTTGGACATTGGAAAAAGTACAAGCTCTGGTATAAGTGTGGTTCGGCTGGGACTCGATGGGATAAAACAAGGAGTCAAGTTATTCTCTCGAGTGCTTTTTCACATGGACTCCTTTAAATCCTGTCTCTTTCTCGAATGATGATTTGATTGTCTCAATTCAAACCTCCTACTCCTCCTTTGTCAAAAATGTTGCAAAATACTATGAAAAGTTTTGTAGTAATATATATAATACTCTAACCTACTTTCTGGTGAAACGGTGAATTTTGAATTTTTATTCAAAAGGGGGTCCTGTCCCTTATGTTGATGGGTTATAAGATAATCTTTACGACATTATCTGCCATAGTTTTTTTGCTCTACCTAGTAAATAGATTATGATTGTCTATGATTGTCTATTGCATCTTGTGTGCTTCTCTATCTATATGTTTTTGTTTTTGCTTCAATTCTTTTTTGTTGTGCCAAAAGTAGGAGAAAGACAGGAACATCAAGAAATCAGGAAGCACCCATCAGTTAGGAGAGGGAGAAGTCGACTATCTCATACAAAGGTCGATTAATATCCAAATAACTTGGGACAACAAAAATGCTCACAAGTCAAGAGGATCAAGTCTACCTTTGGTATAAAAAGGATAACTTATACCCAATAAACCTAGAGCAGCAAAGATACAAGTCAGGGGGGCCAAGATGACAGACAGAGAAGTCAACTGATGTTCACTCTTATTTGTTATTATCAAAAAGGGGGAGACTGTTAGAATCTGAAGTCTATCTTTTAATAATGACAAATTAACATGATAATCTTTGCAATATATTGATGAATACTGATAAAGAAAGTCAACTCCAGGAATAGAAGGGCATTAACCTAGGATTCACGACATTAAAAAAATCAATCAGGATGAAAACAAATGGAAGGAGAATCTCAATCATATTAGTCTCGACAAATCAGATCAATCATAGAGAATATCTGGCCCAAAAGTCTCAACAAATCAGATCAATAATGACTAAAGAAAAAGAGAAAAAGATCACAAACATATTTGGAAAGGCATCAATTTATACAATACCAAAACAAATAATAGATCATAGACATATCAGATATGGGCGTGATCCAAAGCCGTATATAGACATATCATATAGCTACATTTCTGAATCAAGGAAACAATTTAAATACTTGATTGATAAGAAATATCTTGGGTTTACTTATGAAGAGTAGCAGCCGAAGACTATAGAAGATGAGGACTTAAAACAGACACGGGTCACACAATTTCAAGGAAAATTATACAAGTGCCTCAATCTTAATCTCACAATGCTTTGTTACTTTTAGTTTACAATTTTTACATAAAGAGTAGGATCTAGTCAACTTTGTAATATCAACTAAAGTTGTGTCACAATATCTGAAGAGAAAAATAAGTATTCGGAATTTATTTTCTATCATTGTACTCGAGCCCAACATTAAATGATCTAAGCAAACTGTGAAACCCAAGGGGACTGGAAGTATGCACCACATTGGTGTTCCAAACCATGATAAATCTTTATGTCATTACTTTATGTTTAGTTATTTATTTGCTTAATCATTTTAAATATAATCTATTTTGTGAAGTGTACAGATTTACAGGAGAGTCGACTGTGAGGAGTCAGTAGTTGACTCACAGAAAAATTTCAATTCACCCCTCTTGAATTTCGTAGACTTGTGTTAGTCTTGTGGACTTAGTTGCGAATAATAGACATAGCTAGGGCTATTAAACCTTAGTATAAGGCTTCTTCATGACTTGGTAGCTTGTATAATTGGTGAGTTGGTAGCTTACATTGATGTTCCCTGAATTATTGGTTTTGAGCTATGGCTATGATACTCCTTGTGGAAGTTATATTGGGAATTTAGAGACAATATTCCCCTTAGATACGTTATGTGGTCTATAGAGATACTACTTTCTCTTTGACTTGATGTTTGACCTAGAAAGATGTTATTTCCTCATAGATATGATACTAGCCTATAGAGATGTTATTTTCTCTTAGATATGATTGTTGTGTCTATAGAGATGTTATCTCCCTTTTTGGTTATGATTATTGGGCCTACACAGATGATATTCCTCTAAGATATGAAAACTACCCTAGAGAGGTGATACTCCTCACAGTCTTGATGTATGACATATTGATATAAGATATCCTACATAAGAGATAATTACATGCTTATATACATACTTATTGGTATTATGTCTCTTCGATGTGATATGCCTCTTATATGAGAGATGATAAAAACCGTGTATACATACTTATTTATATTATGCCTCCTAGATGTGAGATGCCTCCTATATGTGAGATACCTTCTATATAAGAGATGATTACATGTTTATATACATGCTTATTAATTTTATGCCTCCTAGATGTGATATGACTAGATATATTCTATAGCTTATAAATATGATTATTGATATGAGTTTCAAATACATAGATGAGCCTAAGGTCGTGTATATGATGTTGTGATTATTCTGGATATTTTATTGGGCCATTGTCCATGTCATGATAATGATTGGATATCCTAGAAGTGTTTATCAATTTAAATGATACAATTATAGTTATGAATTCATATACATACGTAACGTCCCGAGTCTGTACTCCAGATCCTACACGGTGCTCATAGTCCTGAAGGACCACAAACTAACCCATGACTGGTACCTGCTTCAATTACTGAATAGTAATACTATAATGATGCAAAAATTAGGTAGAAACTTGCCATAAGGTTCAAAACTATAAATAAATACTGAGTACGGTACATCAATACCAAAACTGAATATTTGTCTATAAGTACTCTAGTTTGAAAAGCCTCTACTATCCGAACAAGGAGTTGATGGGATGAGTCCCCAACTAACTTCGACTACTGAAATAAATTGAGTGTTAAAATACTATAATAGTAAATCTTTCCTCAAACAATGAAGACTTACCACTGCTAAGTAAGATCGGGTGCCCGTGTGTCTGAACCTATGATATAAGACATCATAGCACAAAGAAAGGTATGTGTCAGTACTTTGAACATACTAGTATACTAAGTGAGGTAGGCTGAGATGCATGGGTTCTTATGTGTGAACAATACTGACTGAATAACATGAGTATAACTGAATAAGAGTACATGCATAAATACGTAAACTGTAACTAAGGTGTGATAACACTGGATACTATATTTTGAATTATTGATTTACTAATATCTGAGTTTACTGATACTATAGAACTGTTAGCTGAATTATTGAATCTGATAGTTCTAATTTTATGGGACTGTACTGAGTTTCGTACTGAACTTAGTAACTGTATTAGATAGTCCTGATTCTGTAGATCTGAACTGAGTTCTATACTGAGACTGGAACTGAAACTGAGACTGTGAGAGGTAATCATCTAAATGACATGCCCTTTTTTGGATAGATTAGGGTCAAATCTATAACCCCAGTTGGAAGGGTGTCAGTATCGTGCTATGGGTAATGACAACTATGAGTTAACCCTCTCTAATAGGAAGATCTTTCATCAACCATCGCTAGTAGGAAAACTTGTATGAGATGTATCAACCCTAGTCTAGCAGAAAGATATCTCAACCGATGCTGGCTATGTACTTCTGTAGTGCAGGGATTGCCACTAAGGGTCAAACCCTCTGCTGGCAGGAATGACCCTATCCCTGGGTTCACTCGATACTGAATCCTACTTCCAATTGAAGAGACACTAAACTGATTCCTAGTCCATACTAGGCTTAACTGAACTGTTACTGATTATACTGTCTAACTGAACTGAATTGAGTTCACTAAATTTCCTTGACTGATGAATTACCATAGAGTTCTGTTAACTGACTTAATTTATAGAGGTCTGAACTGAATACTGAACTGGACATGACTGATACTAAGTCTACTGAGTTTTTTTTTAGTTTTGTAACTAACTGAGAGTACTACTTATCATGACAAGACAGAGATTATTCTATAACTGACACTGGCTCTAGGTAAATAGCTAAATTATCGGGTATTAAATACCCCCAGGACTCGATAGCATGAAAAGTAAAGCATCGCATGACCTTGCATACCATAGAAATGCACACTTGTTCATAATGCATCTATAGAGGAATTTTATCAAATACTTGAATGGCATGAACTAGTATACATGCTAACTTGATATAATCTTACTATTTAATTCACAAGAACAACTCATCAAACACTTGGAAGGCATTGTATGTGCATATATTACCAATCAACATACGATCATCATAATTTCAAGGATTTAACATGAACTCACATGATACTAAATACATAATAATTATTTTTTGCATAAATCTTGCACTTAATCATGGAATACAAACCCAATCAACATTATAATCATGAATACACTTGAATCCAAATCATGGAAATGTTGAAATCAAATTACTTAAAGTTTAAAAGAGTTTCTTAGAATCCACAGGTGGAAGGGAACCTTGAATTAACACTTGTCATACCTTAAAGCTTGAATTCTGAAAGATTAATGGATTTTCTTGGAACTTGGATTCTTGAATGTGATGAACTAGGGTTTGTTCTTGAAAAACTGTAGAGAGAATGAGTAAATTTTGCCTTTTGGATGTCTTAATTACATGCTTTGGGGGCAAATATAAGATGCGAATAGACCCATTTATCCCTCTGGATGCTGGTTTTAATTACTAAAAATTGGACTAGCAATGCGTAAATCGATATGCTGCATTGCTGGCATCAACGCGATGGCCATCATGCCACATCGAGTCTGTGTCGGTTCACTGTAATTTGCACTAGGAGCTTGACAAAATTATTCATCGATGCGATGGGTGATGTGACGCATTGAGATCGCGTCAATCCATTTGTTTGAGTTTTCAAACATGCCTCAAACGAAGTCTAAAAAATCTAAAACTTGTCCAAGAACACCTACTGACATTCCTAATCATGAATCAACCTAAAAATCGATATTTAAAGGTCATAAATGTCATGAAAAAGGATCGCCAACTTATGATGGCTAAAATAAATCTAAGTATGAACACTTAGCTAAAATTTTCTAAGTATGGGACCCCTTAACAAGCTTTAAAGGACTGAGTTAAGCTTAGGATTTTGTGGGGTCTTACAATATCTCCCCTTTGGGAATATTTATCCTCGAATAAGGTTGACTGGATTGAGAATACTAATAGACTGAATTTAGATACAAGACATGTACAACTATAACATGATTTCATGACTGGCACTACGGATATGCTGAAATTTCATACTGAACATGCATATTTGATACATGAGTACATGGCCAAACATAATTCATGAATGGATGACTAGAATTGCTAATAAGTTGAGCTTCTCATGCTGAACATGCATATATGATGCATGAGTACATGACTGAACTGATTCATGAATGCATGACTGAATATGCAATGGTAAAGGATACCAAGTTTATAACTATAACTGAACATAGACTAAGCCAACCTAAGAAAGACTGTTACCTTAAGCTGAGAATACTGATGAACCTGAGATCAATTACCAAACATGCATGGATGGAAACATCAGCACATAACTGAGACTAAAATATGATACATGAACTAAATATCATGAACTGAACTGAGCCCCTGATTACATGGCTTAGGCTGAGATTGGAACTTGAGGGTCCACCTGTGAGTACCCACTAATCCAAACTGTATGCGTTATGTGAAGAGAAGATGGAAGTTTTAGGTCATGAAATCTTGGGGAATTACGGTGCATCTCTCTTTTGGGACACTGAAGAATACTGAATTGGCTGAGATACTGATGAAAACAAAGACGATGCATAGGGAACCTACGAACTGAATCATGACTGAATATCGAAATTTTAAAACTAAGTCATGACATATGAACTTAGATGAACGTGCAACCACATAGTTGGTTGACCTTGGAATAGTTATATTCATGAGACTTTGGATAGTGTGAGTAGATAGAAAGATGGGAAGCCCAACCATACAAATATTGTCCATCTAAATGCAAAGCTGAATTGCTAGTTTTGTAGACTAACTTATGCTAAAAACTTATATTCGACTAGAGCCTTTATTTGACACTCTTTCTATAGAGTTCTAGTGACTTTAGGAAGCAAGGAATCTTCCATGGGCTGAATAGAATAGCTAAATAAGAAAATCACATCCTGGCTAAAATTCTATAATATGAGTCGAGGCCTAAAAAAACAGCATCTAGGATGGAGTGATTAAGCCTTATGCACTACAATAATAAACTTCCAAGCTTAGAAATATACCTTTAATACTCTCTCAATTATACTCTCCACCTTAGTACATCACATCACCTGAGACTACTAAAAATATTTAGATGGGTGCCGAGCATGAGTGTAAAAACTTACTAACTTATTTGATTATCTGAATGGCTGATAGCTGAATACTTGGTCATGTAATATTGAACAGTACTTGGTCTGAATAACTAGACTGGAACTACAAAGTGTTATACATTAAGGTAAGAACTGACTGAGTAATATGAGATAACTAAACATGAATTCGTGAAAACTGTATTATTTGAGAATGTAAGACCAAATATACAACATGATTTTGAAATAGTCTGTAAACTATGGTAGTAAAATACTGATAACTGAATAGCTAATAATTGTACGCTTTGGTCAAGAGAACCTAAAATTAAACTAAGTTACTGATTTGATTACTGAACTAAGACTGGGACTAAGGTTGTACCTATGATGTTAACTGAGATTGTACTGGAATTGAATACTGAGTTTTGATAACTACGCGATGGATACTGACATAAATCGAGGATCTGAATAGACACTTATACTCGACATTTTCTTAACTTATCATCTCATGAGAAAAAAATTCTAATTTCTCTCCCTTCAACAACTAAATAGAACTTTTTGCTAGCCATTTACTTAGCATCAGGCCTATTCTCATAATACAGCCTCGTGTAAAACAAGCATGCAAAATTCTTCCCTTATCATGAAATATTTACTCTCTCCCATCTAAGCAATCACTCATCACTATATGATTTTATATGGAGAGTTCACTAAAGGATTAAAACATGAGGACCTGAAGCATGAATGAATACTATGCTGATATCGACACATAACAAAGGCATGAGGAACAAAATATCAACACCATGGATTTATCAAGAAACCTAAAGTAAGGATATACATGGCATAATTAGAACTTAGCTGACCGTTAGGAGTGTAGCATGAGTCTTGGGAATTGGGCATACTATAAAGCATGACATGAGTACATGAGTCATGAGCTGCATGACCTGAGTTTGGAGTTTTTGTATTCAAGAAACATGATTCGTAATACTGAGTGAACTGAAACTTCTGCACTAAAAACTGTAAACATACATTATTTTCGCTAACGTGCATAAATATGAGCTATTATCATAGAGCAGACATGTATACACATATAGATAAGATACCATGATAATTTATGATTTTTGAGAGTCTGAAGTATGATTCTGAGATGATCAGCTGGTTCATCCTCATTACTAAAATAAACATAAGTGTTATCTATGTAAACTATGATGAGCATATCCAAGTACTGCTTTAACATGTGGTTTATTAATCCTATGTAGGTTGCTGGAGCATTGGTAAAACCAAATGACATGACTGAGAATTCAAAGTGACCATACTGAGTTTTGAAAGTTGTTTTTGAAATGTCACATTCTCTGACTCTGAGCTAATGATAGCCTAATCTGAGGCCTATCTTAGAAAAGTAACTGGCACCTAAAGTTGGTCAAACAAGTCATCAATTTTGGGAAGTTGATACTTATTCTTGACTATGACTTTATTTAGCTGACGGTAGTCTATACACATTCTGAGAGAACCGTCTTTCTTACGCATGAATATAACTGGTGCACCCCACTGGGACACACTGGATTTGATGAATCCACTATCTAGGAGATCCTTTAACTATTCTTTTAACTTCTTAATTTATGTAGGTGCCATCCTAAATGGCGGAATAGATATGGGCTGAGTATCTAGAAGAAGGTCGATTCTGAAGTCAATTTCCCTTTCAGGAAGAACTCTGGAAAGATCTTCAAGAAACACGTCTAGGAATTCGCATGCTACTGATACTGACTCAAGAGTAGGGGTTTCTAAACTAGAGTCTTGGACTTGAATGAGATGGTAAACGCATCCCATAGATATTATTTTTCATCATCTAATGGTAGGAAACAAATTGACCCCTAATTGGTGAAGTACTACCCCTTTACTCTAGAATGGGCTTATTTGGGAACTTAAATTGGACAATTCTATTTCTACAGTCGACTGAGGCATAACAGGTATGAAGCCATTCTATGCTGAGAATGACATCAAAATCGGTTATCTCTAATTCGACTAAGTCTGCTGAAGTAAATTTCTGAGATACCATAATCGGACTGACTATAGAGTCAACAACTATATAAGGTGTTACAAAATACAAAGAAGCTCCTAGATCTAGCAAAGCATAAACATGCAAATGATAAACTTTTAACGTACCCGTGACCATATCAGGAGAACTTTTCTGATCCTATCGGGACTAAAGTACATAGATTCTATTTGGACGTTGCCCACTGGTGGCATTGGAAGCAGTACCTTGCTGATTCATGCAAAGACTAAGCCGAGGGACAATTATACTAACCCTGAGAACCTGACTCAGGATAATCTCTTACTATGTGACCTGGCTTGCCACACCCAAAACACATCACTGCCAGCCCTGCAGATACCTTGGTAGTTTCTACCACATTTCTACCAAATGGGAATTGGTTTGGCTATTCTTTGGCCTAGACGTTATAGCCCTCTCTTTTTTCTCCTTTTTTTCCTATGCCTCTTTTCCTACTCTGTAGATCATAAGCCATAAGACTAGATAGGATACAGCCAGATGATTGTTTTGAGAAACTATTGAATGAGCTAAGGCGGTGAAATCAGCTCTAAACTTAACATAAGAAACATACTCATTTAGGGGATCTGCCTGAACGTGCAAAAGGGCTGACTGGTTTTTGTTACTTTTTTCGTTAGCTTTACTAGAAGATATATTCTGGAAGCATAAGGAAGAGATGATTTAGATTGAGAGTTTAACTTGAGCTCATACTCACTCACACGACATGAATACTGAAAGAAGGGAAACTTTTTCTAAAACATCTTGTAGCCTCTTGTCCATAAGTGTGGCGCGCTACACACCCATGCACAAGACTCTACTGTATATGGCTTTTAGACTTCCTAGGACTCTGTTCAACCTTAGGCTCTGATACCAAGTTTGTAATTCCCTGATTTTATACCCCAGACGTTACACGGTTCTCATAGTCTTGAAGAACCACAAGCTAATCCATGACTGGTACCTGCTAGAATAACTAAATAGTAATACTGTAATTATAAAGAAATTACAAGGAAACTTGCCAAAAAGTTCAAAACTATAAGTAAATACTGAGTATGGTACATCAATACCACAACTGAACATCTATCTATAAATTCTCTAGTCTAACAAGTCTCTACTATCTAAACAAGGAGTTGATGGGACAAGTCCCCAACTAACTCCGACTATTAAAATATATTGAGTACTAAAATAATATAATAATAAATCTATCCTCGGAAAATAAGGACTCACCACTAGTCTGCTGTTGATGGATTGCGCTACTAAGTCAGGAGCCCGTGCATCTGAACCTATAATATAAGACATCATAGAGCAAAGAAAGGTATGCGTCAGTACTTTGAATGTATCAGTATGCTAAGTGAGGTAGTCTAAGATGCATGGGTTCATATGCATGAAAATACTGACTGAATAACATTAGTATAACTGAATGAGAGTACATGCATAAATACATAAATTATAACTGAGGTCTAATAACATTGGATATTGAGTTTTGAATTACTTATTTACTGATATCTGAGTTTACTGATACTGTATTACTGATAGCTGAATGAATGTTCTGACAGTCCTGATTCTGTAGAACTTTACTAAGTTCCATACTAAACTGAGTGACTATATCTGGCAGTCCTGATTCTACAAAACTGAACTGAGTTCTATACTAAGACTTGAACTAAAATTGAGACTATGAGAGGTAATTCATCTAACCGACATACCATTTACTTAATAGATTGGGGTCTAATCTATAACCTCAGTTAGAAGTGTGTCAATACCATTCCACAAGTAAAAAAACTATAGGTTAACCCTCTCAGATAGGAAGCTCTTTCGTCAACCCTCGCTGGTAGGAAAACTTGTATGAGATGTATCAACCTAGTCTAGAAGGAAGATTTATCAACCTACGCTGTCTATATAGTTCTGTAATACAGGGATTGCTACTAAGGGTCAAACCCTCTGCTGGCAGAAATGCCCCCATCCCTAGGTTTGCTCGATGCTGAATCCTACTCCCAACTGAAGAGAAACTGATCTGATTCCTAGTTCATACAAGGCTTGACTGGACTGTTACTGATTATACTTTCTAACTATACTGAACTAAGTTTACTGAATTTTATTGACTGATGGATTACTATTAAATTCTATTAACCGACTAAATTTACTAAGGTCTGAACTGAATACTGAAATGGACTAGACTAATACTAAGTCTACTAAGTTTTTCCAGAGTTATGTAACTAATTGAGAGTACTACTGATCATGACATGACTGAGATTATTCTGTAACTGACAATAGCTCTAGGTAAATAGCTAAATTATCGGGTATTAAATACCCCCAAGACTCGATAGCATGAAAAGTGAAGCATCACATAACCTTGCATAGCATAGAAATGCACACTTGTTCATAATGCATCTATAGAGGCATTTTATAAAAAACTTGAATTGGATGAACTAGTATACATACTAACATGATATAATCTCACTATTTAATTCACATGAACAACTCATCAAATACTTGGAAGGCATTGTATGTTCACATAGTACCAATCAACACATGAGCATCACAATTTCAAGGCTTTAACATGAATTCATATGATACTACATATATAAAAATTGTTTTGTACATAAATCTTGCACTTAATCATTGAATAGAAATTCAATTAACATTATAATAATGAATACACTTAAATCCAAATAATGGAAATCATGAAATCAATTTTCTTAAAGTTTAAAAGAGTTTCTTGGAATTCAAGGGTGGAAGGGACCCTTGGATGAACACTTTTCATACCTTAAACCTTGAATCCTGAAAGATTGATGGATTTTCTTGGAACTTTGATTCTTGAATATGATGAACTAGGTTTTGTTCTTAAAAAATTCTAGAGAGAATGAGTAAATTTTGCCTTTTGGATGGATTAATTACATGCTTTGGGGCTAATATAAGATGGAAAAAGACCCATTTACCCCTCTGGACGCGGATTTTAATTATTGAAAACTAGACTAGCTCCGCACAAACTAATGCAATGGTCATTGTGCCGCATTGAGTCCCCATCGATTCACTGGAATTTGCACTGGGAGATGGAGAAAAATATTCATCAATGCGATGGGTGACGCGGAGCGTAGATATCACATCGATCCACTGGTTTGAGCTTTCAAATGTGCCTCAAATAAAATCCAAAAATCTAAAACTTATCTGAGAACATATAATGACATTCCTGATCATGAATCAATCTAAAAATCAATATTTAAACATCATAAAGGTCGTGAAAAAGGATTGCCAACTTACGAAGGCTAAAATAACTCTATGTATGAACACTTACCTACAATTTTCTAAGTTTGGGACCCCTTAACAAGGTTTAAAGGACTTAGTTAAGCTTAGGATTTTGTGGGGGCTTACAATATATTTTACATGCACATCTCTCTGGTATAGGATGAAGGAAGATGATGTATATTTCTTACAACTTATTTGATTGTATATTGGTGATGGCGTGCATAGATTTTGTACATTCATGATTATTATATGTGTAACTTACACAATTCTTCATGAAATATGGTCTTATGATTGTTCTAATTAATTAAGGGTCTAGCTATGTGGTAGTTAGTCATCTATTGGGAGAATAAAGAACTTGGTGGCTCAGAATCAAATATTTTAGTTAATGAAACTTTCTTAGTTAAAATATGGTAGCTATAGATGGTTGATATATGGCTAATAATAATGTCGAATTTAGCATAGGCAGGCATTAGTGATATTTATCCCTAAGTTTATTATGACGATTAGTTTTTAAATAAGGATTTGTGTGTTAATGAGGCTATATAATAAATGATGTTAGTATTACCAGGTATCTAGTTAATAATGATGTATAGTTTCTAACTGGTTGATTAATGAACAATTAAATAAGGATTAGTTGGTTAACAAGGTTATTTCATTAATGATGACAGTTAATAAAAGATGGTTAGATGATATAGTTTTTGTCTAATAATGGTTAGCGGATGTATGATGATTAGTTGATAATATGGAATGGTGGGTAAATGACGATTATGGTCTAGTAATGAACCTTGGCTAGATGTTAGATTTTGGATATGTAATAAATAATGGTTATTTGTGATCCCTTGAATATGGTTAATGTTTAGACTAATAATTAAAGCTCATGTGATGACTAGTAGACTAGTGGTTTCATTATAAATAGCATTGGTTAGCTAATAATGAGTAGTTAAGAAGTATTATCTAGAAGGATAGTTTGTGGTGATATGATTATGTTCATGATTATAGTAGTATATGTTATTTTGTAATAGTATTTATGATGATATTGATACCCGAAAAGGCCAGAGTATACTATGGTGATGATATTAATACCCGAAATGGCCAGAGGATACTATTATGATGATATTGATACCTGGCAAGGATGAAGGATACTGTTGTGATAATATTGATACCCAGCAAGGCCGTAGGATGCTATTTTAATGATGTTGATACCTGACAAGGCTAGAGGATACTTTGATGATATTTGATACCCAGCTTGGCCGGAGGTTGATTACTATGATGATGGTCATGATGATGACATTTATGATGAGTTATGATATTGATTGTATTCCCTATATTTATTCCTGCATATGCATTGCTTATCACCAGTATACACCTATGTCCATCAACCGGTATGGGAGGGTTACATAAATATTGGTTAAGAATATGCCTTGTGTTGTTGTGTATTGATTGAACCTTTTGATTCTAGGGCGATGGGGATACGCATAGGCTCGGTTAGGTATATGGATATCTGGAGTAACCGGTTATTCGTATTGTTATTGATATTGTTATTATTTATCATTATGATCATTAGTATGGCTTGGTTATGACAGATTAGCCATTGATTTAGTATCGAGAATTGAGGTATGTTTTGGCCTCTTTTATCTTATGATTGCATTGTTACTATGATTATATCATGTCTAGCCATATGGATTATAACCCTGAGCATGATAGCCTTAAATCCTAATGGTATTATAATGATCCCTTAGAATGAGGATATGATAATCTAGGTTAACTTGTGATGACCTTATGTTTATTTGAATATGTATATATATATATATATATATATGTATTTGTATAGTCATATAAAGCTATGGCACTACCGTATAACCCTTCCTTCACTTGTTCTTATTGTAGACTCCTTTCTCGACTTTGTATATTACTATATATCTTGCTTCCGCTCTTTATTCGTATATTGACCTTGGGATATACGGTATAGCATAGACGTATATTGATGTAGCTGGAGTAGGATTGTTCACCCTTATACTTCCTTAGTCTTACTATGTTAGACTTTTGGACATAAATAAAATAGTTTTTCCTTATTATCTCATTGACTTGTTATATGGCTTTAGGACTTTTGGGTTTATTTTCAATTTTGTTTATATTATTTATATATCTACTTTATCTTTGGAGATCAATTGGCATTTTCCTACCGAGTACCATTCGTTTGGTACTCATTCTACACTTATGATCTACAGATCATAGTACGGGCAATTACCATTGATGTGTGCATCGTGCGGAACTTCAATGTTTTAGAGACTTAGGGTGAGCTGTTCACTTTTGGAGTATTAATTATCTCTCTCTTATGTATTAGACTATTCTCCATGTTGTATTCAGAGATAAGTTGTATCAGAGTATTTCTCCTTATTATTTCATTTTTCTACTCTAAATATATTAGAAGCTCATGTACTTATACCACCAGGTTTTGGGACGTTCTTATGTATTGAACTTTACTTTATATATATTCTACAATCTTTTCCTTATATCGATTGAGTATTCTATTACTACCTGTTCGGGTTGGCTTGCCTACTGGTGGGTTATGGTCAGCAAAATCATAAATTGAGAAATTGGGTCATGACAATAATTAAAAAACATGGTAGTCCATTACTAGCCATTCTAGACTACAAGTTGGCTTGCCTACTGGTGGGTTATGGTAGGCGTTATCATGACCTGAGAAATTGGGTCATGATAATAATTACAAAACATGAATTTCCTCCCAAGCACCGTTTGATTTAACATTGCAGCACGATGTGGCTATGTTGGATACTCAAAATTTCCTAACCAGCCCTATGTGTTGCCTTCCATGCAACGCCTGATTTAACTTCATAGCTCGACTCAGTTTACTTAGTTACTTCGACTTCACCAAGGCTCAAATCATCAACCATTTTTACTTCCCAGTGTTACCCATTTAGTGTTTTACCCTCTACCCATTAACTTTCAATGGGGATCCACCATCACTCTTAAATTTAATAGAACCATATTAGAACACCCTCACCATAATGAATGGACCATACCACCTAGACTTCAACTTGCCTAGAAACTAGCAAAATCTCGAATTATACAACAACACCTGATCACTAGACTCAAATACTTTTTTCGCAATTTTTGTGTCATGATATAACCTCATCTTCTACTTATAAAGAGTAGAACTCCTATTATCCAAGAGTAAGAATTCATTCAACTCATTCAGTTTGCTCATCCTCAACTTCGTTGCATTATACCACTCAAAATTTAGCTTTTTTACCGCCCGTAGTGCCTTAAGCTCAAGTTCAAAAGGCAAGTGGCACACTTTGCCTTACACCAGTATAGAGAGGCATCTATAGGTGTCTTATAAACTGTCTGATATACCCATAATGCATCATCCAACTTTCTCGACCTATCAATCCTATTGGCATTCACAATTTTTGCCAATATGGACTTGATTTCTCAATTAGAAACCTTAACTTGTCAACTTATCTAAGGATGATAAGGTGTTTCCACCTTATGCTTTAATGCATAGTTCTCAAGAAGTCTCTTAAATAGATGATTACAGAAATGCGACCCTTCATCACTAATCATTACATGTGGAGTGCCAAACTGAGAAAAATTAAGTTTCTTCAAAAATAATGTGACACTTCTATCTTCATTGTTTGGGAGCACAGATAACGCTCAACTTATATGTCAATTTAAGTGCAAGGCAGTCGTCGTCAATATGTTGACCCAACTTTAGAGTCGGGGTCGAATCCATGAGGATAAATATGAGTGGCAATCAAGTTAATTTAAAGTAATAGATACAAGTTAAATTCAAACCAATGGTACAAAAAGATAAAAATAGGGGAGACAAGTATCTAAAATAATGTTTCTTTTTGGGCTTTTTTCTAGTATAAATTCAAGGCTATGAATACTTAGAGTTTTAACAATTATGCACGAACCTTAGGATTATGCATTACTAAGGGAGTGACATGAGGATGCTAATAGCTAACTTCATTATTAGTAGATCAAGTATGGGTAGGTTTGGTTATAGGTTTAGATTCTAGTCTTTCAACAAAAACCAAACATTCACCCATTGATTCTTTCGAATACCTAACGGGTGTGTTCAAAAATTGGTAACTACAACCTAAATCTAGGCATCCCTATTTGTAGGATGATACCCATGGTAATGTGAACCTCACAATCACCCTTATGTCTAAGATAGTAAAAATTTAGAAAACTACACACACAATTGTTTATCATTTCTTTGGTCTCCACAGCCCTCTTTCGGGGATGATGTGGATTCCTAAAGTTCACCCAAAACCTTCCTTCAAAGATAGCTTTCAGATTTCTAGAGTTTGGAGCTTTCACTCATTAAACCCATGTGGGTATTTGGGGATTTCACCCATAAATACCAACCAATTTAGCACAACAATGATAAAACCCATAAGTATGAACTACCAAATAGAGGCTAACAATAACAACCCACACACACTTTAACCCCTATTCACACATAACCCCAAGAGGGAGATATAGCTAAACATAAGATAAATAAGAAAAGATATACCCATAATCTCCATTGAAATGATTTATTGAAGCTTAAGTGAAAATATTGCACTCCCATAAATCGTCAATGGAAGTGAGCTCTTCCTCCTCTTAGAAGGTCTCCAATGTATTCTTCACCCAAAATTTATAAAATATTTTCTTCTCCAAGTATGGAGGCTATCAACTCAAGAGCTAAACATAAAAAATATGGGGAATATATAATATGATGAATTACTTAAGGTTTGAGTCTTTTTGCCCAAATTGGGATTAGCTACATGCATTTTTAGTTTTTCCCTTGGGCTGTTTTCTTCTGATGATCCACGACCGCGTGGGTTTGGCCACGACCACAGCTATGATAGACTTACATGACCACATTTGATTGGCCCTGCTTCACTGCCGAGATCGCGGTTAGTTGACCGCGACTGTGGTAACTACGGCCCTTCTGCTCCAGGTCTTAAGTTGTACTTTTTTTGCTTTCTTTTGATCAATTTAAGCTTCATTCCACATCTTTCTATCTCTTAAACTCTATGACTACAAAGAGTGGATATTAGTGCATTTACTGATAAATATGTCTCATTTATTCATTTAAAAAAAGGTAATGTGCACTAATATTGAGTGTGAATGAGTTGTTAAATCACCATTCATCAACAACCCAATTAAAAGCTTTTTCTTTTCCTCAAACAGCACTACCTCTTACCATGGGACAACAATTATCTATGCCCAAACTTTATGCTTTAAAGATAACAATAACTCTAACTTTAGTTGCCACCACAAGTAGCTCATTGCACGTGGGCTAAGCTGATTTCCACTAAACCCCTCATCATAAGATGCAATATTTAAGGATGCAAAAAAATTCCAAAAGAAACTAAATAAATATAACCAATACTCTAGAAGTGGATCACTTTTTGACCGAAACTAAATTACACTCCATTTTTCTCAATGTTGGGAAGGTGAAAAAATCACCCACCTTAACTTATTTGCAGGCCTTATCTCCAGAAAGAAAATTCTACAAACCAAGCTACCAAATATGCATCAAGGAATTTTAAGTGCAAGAAGTCTCTTCCTCACAAAAGAAATATCTTTGCACAAAGTGTCATACCATAGGCTTGCCCCTATTTTCAATCGCCACTACACAGAAAGTAAATGGTAGGTGATTTCAAAGGGATTTCTAAGCTTGTAATGTAGGCTCATCTTAGGGTAGGATATCATTTGGAGAACAACATGGCTACTACCTTCCTTCAACATTTACGTCATATTATTCAATCCGCCTTTTTTACTATGGGCCACTCCTATTTGTTTTCTCCCTTTTAGTATGCCTACTTTTTGCTTCCTTTGTTCACCCATTTCAATTTCTATTTCTTTTTCTTGCAATTTTCATGCAATTCCTTCCTTTATTAGATCCTTTCTTTTTCTATTCCTTTATTTTCAACACTTAGGCACATTCGGCATTTTACTAACACTTCGTAGTCTCAAACTTCCTTGCATCAACTATTACCACCCCCAACTTAGGCTTATAGATTTAAGATATATCTTTAAGTTCAAGGAGGGTATAGTTTAAACGAGGGATAAAAACAATAGTACACGGTTTGTAATTAGTTTTCCAAACCAAAGGATCAAAGTGGGTTACTAGGTACTACAATTTTGCACGGGTAGGCTTTTTAGGCTAAAGTGGTTTCCAAAGTCACAAAGATGGCCTAAGATCACTTATTCAACCACAGACAATAAAAATTAGTTTTGAAAGACTAACGGGGCAATTTCTAGATAAAACAAGTATACAAGAGACGAATGCTAATAGCTCACCACACATAGCATACAAAATTCCCCAAGGGAGCTCAAATGTCCCTCCCACTGGAGATAAAATTAGAGTATCTATTTTTATTCACAATTCAAAAAATTATGAAGCCATAAAAAAGATAAAAAGAATTGTTAGAACATAGCTCACACCCATGCCCTTGATTGTCAAAAATTTTGGACGGAGGGGATTGTTCATTTTACATTAGCCCCATGAACAATTTTCTAAACTATGGTTACAACCAAAACCTTAGTCTTACATTTTGGCTAAAAAAGGGCAAACTAACCATATGGCTATTCAGACTTTACCAATGGCGTAGAATGTAATCCCAAATTTGTACTTTACAATGCTACAGGTACTCATACTTCCCTTGTATTAATGGCATTTATGCTATGGGTAGTCAGAATTCCCTTGAACCTATGCCTTAAAAACCAAACACGACGCTTTAACCTTAAGAATGTCATCACCTAATCTATTATACGGAAAAGCTAGTCATGCATCACCACAATTAAAATAAAACTAAAAGTAAGAAGAAGAACTATAACTGAAAGAAAAACATGATAATCCATAAAATATGGGCACCATCAAGGTACCCAAAAATGTAGTATCACAAAAACAAAACAAAATAATATCCAAGGTATCATCCCAAAAAACATAAAAAGAAATATCCCACAATACTATACCAAAATAATACAGATCTGGGGGAATCCCCAACAAAAAAGAATTCAGTGTAATTACTACAAGTGTAAAAAAGCAAGAGTAAAAGAGTCTCCCTGTACTTGCATCAAGTTCTATCTTATCCCGCTGACTCAACATCACCACCACCACCATCATCAGCTGACCAATCTGTGGGGGCCTCATCCTTACTATCCAACCTTAGTAAAGGTAGTCGATGTGCAGGGGCCTTTCACCCCCTTCCACAACTTTCTAAAAAAACTTATCTATCTTCTTCTCTCTCTTCACCATCTTCTCATGCGAGTCCTTAAGGTCCCTGTGAGAAGAAGCTAAGGCCAAATAGGCTCTCTTCGAACTAGCTACTGTGGCACCCTACTTCTTCTACTCTACCATGTACTTCTCATAATCTGACAGTGCTACATATTAATTACGAGCAGTAGAGGGCTCTCCTAGTCCCTGAGGTAGTTTGGAAAATAGTTCCTTTACCCCCTGCATCTAAATAGAGATGTCATAAAAAGTAGTTATTGATGAGGGTCTACAAGAGTCTGTCCTTTTGGACTGATTTACCTGTGTCCATCTTCCTTTTCTTACTTTGACCTGAGGTATCCTCACCTTTGAATTTGAGTGGGCAGGTAAGAAAGCCTGGACATGCCCAGGTATCTGCAGCATACTCCTCCACTTTCGACGTTTTACATAGCTCAGTGATAAAGAAAGGAAATAAAAGACGAGTACCTCTATGGTTATTGAAGTAATGCAGTTCTAAATTCATAATCTCTCCATATTTAGAGCAATGCCAGGTAGATACAAGGCATCATCCGAGCACGCGTGTCTGTGGCAATTATCATATGGGTACATGGAGACACTCTACTAAAGATAATGTTCATCCACAGCCTTGTTTCAGCCTTGAAGTCATTCATCAAAATATATCTTTTGGTGGTTTCCCAGGAAACTACTTTTCCATGACAGAAGACATTAGCCATCTAGGTCCCTGGCTCATAAGCCCTGGCATGAAACTGCCCTATGCCAGCATTTGGGAGCCAATACACTACATTAATATACTCCATTCCAAAGCTCACTTGCTTACCCTAAATTTTCATCACTGGGTTTGTGAGAGAAACTATACTAAGGTTTGCGTAGAACTCACGTACCCACTGCTTATTCGTATAGTAGGGTTTTGGGGAAAAGCACATCCATCAAGTTATAGTGAATATGGCATGGAATTTGGGAGCTTCTCCTCCACCTTGTCTAAGAAAATACCCCTTTCAGGGAGTAACTTAGTCCTATTGAAATCCTCATATTAGAGGTTCTAACATTGTGCAGCTATGAATCTAGTGTGATTGAGATCTCCCATCTTTGAGGTTGAAAACCCTTTAGCAATGTAACTTAGACAAAGATTATTATTATCATACTAAAATATGCTAGATCAAACAGATAAGCTTATGTGGTAGTGTTTGGGAGGTTTGGGGGCAGCAAAGAATGTGAAAAATTTTCATTTCTACCAAAAATATCCCTTAGATATAGCGATTATGTAGTGTTAGCAGCGATTATGGTGCCACAATCGCGGTACTTGAGATAAGGTTTGGCAGTTTCTGTCTTGTACTCGAAATTGCAACTTTACCCAACCCCTTTGTTTCAACTAGGAATGACAACATTATAAGCAATTAATTAAAGCCTATAATGTGTGATTATTGCCCCCAACTTGAAAGAATTCAAATTAAACTCCTTAGGGCATTAAATCAAACACATGGTGTACACGATCACTTCAACCATTTAAAGCTTAAGTTTGGATACTCAAGACTTCCCCATTAGTGTGTACACCAACTACAACAGCTAAACACAACAATAATCACTACTAATTATGTATTTAGCAATGAAAACACTATTTTAGGCCTTTCTCTATACTATGAGTTCTAACTATGCAATTATATCAAAACCAAGAAAATTGAGACAACTTACTGAATTAGATGATGCAAGGGATGAATTAATGCTTGGATATGAAATGTAATGCCAAAAATTAAAGAGAATTATGAGAGAAACTGAAAACAAGCATGGGGGAAAGTGGCATACGAATGGTCATTTAAACTATTTGATCGTGCTAGCAGGACTAGTCACGCGATCGCGGTCATGCGGCCTTTATGATCGAAGTGACACAGACTGGGTCGCGGTAACTAAGACCAAACAACTGGGTTTCCTTTACTTTCTTATTTAATCTAACATGCCAATTTCACGCATTCCTTTTTCAAATTTAACAAATATTTCTCTTAGTACCAATATTTCATGGATTGCACATGCATAAACAAAAATGAAATCTACTTTATCATGTCTAAATAAAAAGGATACGGGCTATTTTTCATAGAGTGATGGGTTGCCTCCCATATAGAGCTTAGTTTAATGTTGCGGCACAAAGCCTTCACCACTTCCTTTTATGTTTCTACTTAGAATATTTGAATCTCCGTACCAACTTTCGTTCAATATGCAATGAGTGGAAGAGGGACAGAAGATTCAAATCTTCGAAGATAAAACTTAGAAGATGTGTGGACAAGGCGAGCAAGTTTCAACCTTGCCATTTTGAAGACTTAAACCTTTTACCCAATTTGATATCAAATTTCTGAATCGGTTCTTTGGGCAAAGGTAATGACATCAACAGGCCAATTGTTGTGCATTGGAAATTGTGTTCCTTGGCCTTTGATGGATGGGGTTCTATATGCTCCTTTGGAATATAAAATTCCAAACTATACGGATGGTCATTCTTCTCCCTATAAGCGTTCATATGCCTAGGTAGATAGATTCTCATCATATTCTCCAAGCACAATGTTGAGAAGTGGTTTGAATAAGGTTCAACCTCTAATTTTAGAATAGCCTCCTCTAAAGTATCTTTACTATGAAATGAGCTAGAGTCATCATAAAATATTTGACTTGATTTTTAGTTTGACTCTAGTATCATTTCTTTTATTTTGGCTTTGTCTCCCTCATATGATTCGGTTGATTGGGAAGTCAACAAGGAGTCTTCGCTACCAAGATTATAATCATATTTTGGTTTCTCTTCTTGATTAACCTCCTCTTGGTAAATGGGCATGGTAGTGGTAGTTTCAAGATTTTCTCTTTGCCTTTTTCCTCCATTTTAACTTTTTTCCATCCTAATGCCTCTTGATGCATGTCTTGTAGATTCTCCCCCGCTGTATCCAACCGATCCAAAATAGCTAGTAGCCTTGGGTCAACACTATTACACTCAATATTTTTCTCTTCCTTATTTTCATCATAAGTCCTATCAAGCTCATGTGAAGAACTAGCAACCCTATTAGCATAATAGGGGGAGGGGGCATTTGGACAATCATTCCAATGTCCATCTTGACTACCACATGTGGTACAAACATACTCCCCATAGGATCGATAAGGTGATTCTGTCTCTTTCTGGGGAGTATAGCTACAATCTCTCCTGAAGTGTGGTTCGTCACAATATAGACATAGGCCATCAATATAGGCGCCTCAACTACCAAAATAATATTTGTCGGAAGATGCCATAGTGAAAAATAAAATAAAATAATCTAAAATCTACCTACAAAGAAAATCAAAAACTTGAATTCAAGCAAGGAACTAAAATTCGAAACCAACTTATTACGCCATATTATTCCCTAGAAACAACACCATTTTTTATAACGCTCAACTTACACGTCAACTTAAGTGAAAGACGATCGTCGTCAACATATTTACCCAACTTTGGAGTTGGGGTCGAATCCACGAGGAACAATATGAGTGGTAATCAAGTTAATTCAAAGTAATAGATAAAAGTTAAATTTAAACTAATGGTATAAAAAGATAAAAATAGGGAAGACAAAATGTCTACACTAATGTTTCTATATGGGTTTTTTTCTAGTATAAATTTAGGGCTATGAATACTTAGAGTTTTAACAATTATGCATGGACCTTGGGATTATGCATTACTAATGGAGTGACATAAGGATGCTAATAGCAAATTTCATTATTAGTAGATCAAGTATGTGTAGGTTTGGTTATAGGTTTTGATGCTAGTCTTTCCGCAAACAACCAAACTTTCACCCATTGATTCTTTCGAATAGCCAATGTGTGTGTTCAACCATTGGTAACCACAACTCAATAGACGCATCCTTATTTCTAGGATGATACCCATGGTAATGTTAATCACACAATCACCCTTATGTCTTTGATAGTGAAAATTTAGCAAACTACATACATAATTGTCTATCATTGCTTTGGTCTCCACATCCCTCTTTCAAAGATGATGTGGATTCCTAAAGTTCACCCAAAACCCTTCTTTTGAAGATGTCATTAATCTTTCTAGAGTTTAGAGCTTTCACTCATCAAACTCATGTGAGTATTTGTGGCTTTCACCTACAAAGCCCAACCAAGTTAGTACAACAATGATAAAATCCATAAGTAAGAACTACCAAATAGAGGCTAACAATAACAACCCACACACACTTTAACCCTATTCACACATAACCCCAAGAGAGAGATCTGGCTACACATAAAATAAATAAGCAAAGATATACTCATAATCTCCATTGAAATGATTTATTGAAGATTAAGTGAATGTTACTTCAAACATTGCACTCTCACAAATCAACTATGAAAGTGAGCTATTCGTCCTCTTAGAAGTTCTCCAATGTATTCTTCACCCAAAATTTATACAATATTTTCTTCTCCAAGTATGCAGGCTATGAACTCAAGAGCTAAACCTAAAAATTAAGGGGAAGATGGAACAAGATAAATGACTTAGGGTTTGAATCTTTTTGCCTAAATTAGGATCCACCATGTCTATATCCAGTTTTGCCCTAGGGCTACTTTCTTTCGCTAAGCTGCGATCATGTGCGCTTGGCCGCGACTGCAGCTATCGCTGCCATGATAGACTTATGCAACCATAGTTGATTGTCCCTACTTGACTATCGTGATCACTTTTAACTGACCACGACTGCAGTAACTGAGGCCCTTCCTTTCCAGCTTTTTAGATGAACTTTTCTTTCTTCTTTTTAATCATTTAACACTCCATTCCATATCTATCTCTTCAACTCTATGCCTACAAAGAGTGGATATTAATGTATTTACTCATAAATATGTCTCATTTATTCATTTAAAACTAGGTAATATGCACGAATGTTGAGTGCGAATTAGTGGTAAAATCACCACTCATTAAGTGCTACAGCTTCCACCAATTTGGACACATAGCCAACCATAATTAGAATATATTTCATACCATAGGAGCTCACAAATGAAACCATGAAGTCAATACCCAATACATCAAACAACTCTAATTCTAGAATGGGTGTCATATGGAGGTCATGATGTCGAGAGATATTACCTTGATGTTAACATTGGTCACAGGCTAATGTTAAGTCATTAGCATGCTTAGATATTGTAGGCCAGTAGTACCCATATTGCAAGAAATTTTATGGGTTGTAAAAGTTCCTCCATGGTGACCCTACGCAGGTGAAGCATGATAATCATCTCGACCTCTGGGATGCATCAACGAATCATACCATCCTTACAAGATCACTTGCATCATGCACAAATCTCTTTCTCTGCTGGAAGAAAAAAAAATTATGGGTTGTGAAAGTTCCTCCATGGTGACCCTACACAGGTGAAGCATGATAATCATCTCGACCTCTGGGATGCATCAACGAATCATACCATCCTTACAAGATCACTTGCATCATGCATAAATAAATAAGGCTCATCCTAAGAAAAAATCCTTACATCTTGCATAAATCTCTTTCTCTGCTAGAAGAAAAAGTCTTCTTGGACAAGATCACTTGCCAAGTATTGGGAAAAATTAGCAAACTAGGGAATTAGGTATTGTGATGCTGCCAAAATCTGTTTGTCTTGAAAAGTATCATCGATTTCAAGCCCATCCATTAATTTCTTCATTTCTGCTTTCTCAAGTCTAGACAAGTGATCCGTAACTTGATTTTATATGCCTTTCCAGTCCTTTAGCTCACAATCAAACTCTTGTAATAAGAGAACCCAACAAATCAATCTTGGCTTTGCATCTTTCTTCGCCATTAGGTATATCAGGGCTACATGATTTATATAAACAATGACCTTAGACCCAATAAAGGAAGAATAGAATTTTTTGAAGGCAAAAATCACTAAGATATTCTTGCTTAGTAAAAGTGTAGTTCTTTTTAGCAAGTTTTAATGTCTTGCTAGCATTGTAAATTGGGTGAAGTATCTTTTCTCGCCTTTGGCCTAGGACAACACCTAAATCCACACCATTGTTATCACACATGATCTTCAATAGTAAGGACCAGTTGGGAGACACTATAATAGGGGCTGACACCCACCTCTCCTTCAGGCACTCAAAAGCCTTCAGACATGCCTCATTAAAATCATACATCATCTCATTCACAAGAAGCTTTAATGGAGGGTTTGAAATCTTCGAAAAATCCTGGATGAAATATATATAAAAGCCAGCATGGCTCAAAATATTCCAAATACCCTTCACTGAGACTGATGGTGGAAACTTCTCAATGACTTTAATTTTTACCTTATCCACCTCAATTCCAAATTTCGAGATCTTATAACCAAGCACGATTCTTTCTTTCACCATAAAATGGCACTTCTCCCAATTTAGAACAAAATTAGATTCCTCACATCTACGAAGAGCATTGGCCAAATGGACAAAACAATCGTAAAAAGTATCACCAACCATAGAAAAATCCTCCATAAATACCTCAATGGTTTCTTTCACCATATAATAGAATATCAACATCATGCATCTCTGAAAAATGGCAGGAGCATTGCAAAACTCAAATGGCATTCTCTTAAATACAAAATTCTTGTAAGGGCTGGTAACGGTCGTGTTTTCTTGGTCTTCGAGTGCAATAGTGATCTGATTATAGCCCAAATACCCATTACAAAAACAATACTAACCCCCCACATGCTAACGTGTCCAACATATGATCCATAAATAACATGGGAAAATGGTCCTTCTGAGTCTATATATTTAGCTTTCTTTAGTCCGTGCACACTCTCCAACCCATGACTGGTCTCATTGGCATGAGTTTATTTTTCTCATTTGGCACTACTGTAATTCCTTTTTTCTCTAGGATGCATTGAACAAGACTAACCCACTTGCTATTTGAAATGGGGTAAACTACATCAACATCCAACCACTTGATAATTTATTTCTTTATCACCTCTTGTATAAGAGGATTTAGTTGATGCTGATGCTCAATACTAGGAATATAGTCTGGTTCAAGCTAGATCTTGTGAGTACAAATGTCAAGTAGAGTACCCACAATATCTACTATTGTCCTACCCTATATCTCTTTTAAACCACTACAACACTGATAATAATGTTTCTACCTCAGTCTCAATTAGGTCAACTACAATAATCAAAAACAAGGTGTTGTCGTCCCCTAAAAATACTTAGCACAAGTGTGACGGGAGGTCCTTCAACTCTAAGACTAGTGGATCCTCAATAGACAATCAATTAGGAGAAGTGGTGCTATTTTTTAGATCCAGATCAAGCTTCGTTAGAGTATACATGTAAGAACCTCTTAAGTACAGAGCTCCCACCATCTTGTCATATTCTGTAATTTTATCACTATCAAAAGTCATAATTACCATTGTAATATGTCAATTCCAAGTCATTCTTCAATGGGCAAAACAAACTCATCCATACTATCATTAAGGGAGTCTATCACTGATATGACCCACCTATCGTTAGGCTACTTTATTAAATGCCATGCAATGAAGATCACTTGCTCATCATTTAGTCTGCACTTCATCTATCCTAATTCTATATCAACCAATGCCCTACCTGTAGCTAGGAAGAGTCTACCTAAAATAATCAGGACTTAAAAGTCTATCTCACAGTCAAAAATAATAAAATCAACTAAAAATATGAAGGATGCTACCTTCACCAACACATCACAAAGTACCAACTGGCTGTTTTACCGTATGGTCAAGCATCAAGAATCTCATCGATGTTGGATTGGGTGCCCCCAATCACAACTACTTATAAACTACCAGTGGCATAAGATTAAAGTTGGTTCCCACATCACATAAAGCCTGAGCAAAGTTGAAGGACCCAATAGTGCATTGACTAGTGAAGGCTCATGGGTCCTCCTTCTTCTCTATAACAATGTAGAAGCAATAACACTACAATGGTTGCACATTATCAGCAGGCTCAAAGCTCACCATATGTTTTCTAGTAATTAAATCTTTCACAAACTCTGCGTAACTAGGCATTTGCTTAAATTCCTCAACAAGGGGAATATCTACAGACAAATCCTTCAATATCTATAGGAACTTATGATATATACCTTCTTCTTATTTCTTTTTCAACCTTTTCGGAAAAGGTGGAGGAGGTCTCAGAATAGTCTTCAAAATTCGCTCATTAACCTTTACCTTTCCTTTATCCTTATGACAGTATGTTTAACATTTGTTGATTTTTAGAATCCTTATATGGGTGTGTTAGTAATATCAATCTCATTACCATCATTCCTTGGCTCTTCTACAGTGATCATGGGGGAATCTAAGGTGGTTTTACAACTCTAAGTGGTAATATCATGATAATCACTCTAATATTTTGGATTTTACACTATATTATTTGGAAGAGTGCTAGGATGCCTCTAGTTCAATATGCTAGACATTTATCCAAACTACTATTCCAGTTATTTTATCACAGTGGCATGCGACTTAATTTTCTGATTCAACCCAGATATGTCTGCCTTAATCAACTTAAGATAGCTTTCCTGACTTTCTTGTCCTTTCACTAGATTTGACAACATTGTTTCTATTCTCAACTGAGTATCTTGGATACCCAGTAGAACATATCTATCACTTTTCTCTTTATAGTCATCTTTATGCCTTCAATCACCATCTCGCTCTTTGCTTCTATCTCGGTACCTGTCGCTATAATATTTCCAACCTTGGCTTCCTTTCTCTTTGGCTCAAAAACCTGCCATTTCTCAATCCTGATATTTTACTTCATCATTGAAATCAGACTCATAAGCCCTAGTAGCGAACCCATGTACTCTAATGCATTTATTTTTTTAGAATTCATCACTATAAATTATTTCTTAAGATACCCAATATTTGTTCTTATTTGGGCTATTTCCCGTGCTATTGAGTCATCCCCAACTCTATAGTCACTAGAAACCCTAATAGCATACGTACTAGCACCTCTATCAGCCTTTCGAGTATGCTATCTTTGGTTAATGATAGAGATCTCATCAAGGATTTCCTACACCATATCCCAACAAAGATGCATTAGTGCACCTCTAGGCATTATGTCTACTATTTCCCTAGAACTTATATTGAGGGACCTATAGAATATCTCCTACAAATTAGACCCTGGAATCCAGTAATTAGGTACCATGCTAAACCTTTTTGAACTAGAACCATGCCTTATACATGGACTCAGCAGCCAACTATCGGAAGTTATAAATCTCATCATTTAGTTTTAGCATCATAGAAGAAGGAAAGAATTAATTTCAAAACCATCGACGAAGCTCATTCTAAGTAGTGATTGAGCCTCTAGGAAGTTCCCCAACCACAATGATGTATTTCTTAATAACGAGAATAAGAAGAATCTTAATCTCAATGCTTTCTAATCCACCCCTAGGATGGTATATGAAGTACAGATCCTAGTAAAATTGGCATGATGCATATTTGTATCATCTATCGACAACCCTAAAAACACACCTTTTAGATTCAGAAGTTGGAACATTATACTGATAATGACAAACTTAACATTTAGGGGTAAAATGGGAGGAATAATGGCTCATGTCTCAGTAGGCTCAACATATCCCATATCCTCAACTTCATCATATGAAAGTAATACTAATAAGTTAGGATAACTCAAGATCTACCACCACACACTCTATCTTGATCACCATTAACTATTGGTCGATGATTAGCTATTAGTCTTAGCCTTGCTAGTTCTACCCACTAAGCCAATCGAGCTTTCTTAGCCACTCTTCTCTGTTTTTCTACTACTTTTGCTAACATCAACTCTTTATATATATTATCAATACTATATGGATGAACTGGAGTAAAGGGAGGTACAATAAGAGGGTCATCCCAAACCTCTTCTAAATCACCTGCTCGTACTTCTTCACACACTGTACAATTAGGCTATAGTAGTCTTTCTAGCTCAGAATTCAATAGGAGTAAAGGATTTTCTTGACTCCTAGTGTTAGGCATACACTGGTGTATACCCAACAATAAATAGAGAATAAAATACCCAAAACTTTAACTAATTTAATAAATAGCTCAACACCATATTTCCCAACAATGATGCCAAAATTTAATATTGCCCAAAACTGACTTCAAGAACTATAATGCTATTAATGTCAAAATAGTAACCCAAACTAGGTAGGAGTTGAACCCACAGGGAATGTGTAGAATTATAACTTGAAATTGAAAAAAACATGGGCAATGCAAAAAAGTAAAATGAGGGATTTTAGAGTCATAGTAATGCACAACCAAACATAAGTACGAGCGGTTGTAAACAATAAAAGATGAACACTAGGAATGTACCCCCTAACTACTAACTTCGTAAGATTCTCATGTTTGATTCACCTGTCATACTGCTTTGAATGCAAAGTCTAATAAGTTATACATTATCAACCATTTTGCGAATGTGTTGATAAATCTCACCCGTCACCTTTTGAGTCTCAAGGATTCGCCTTACTATCCCTTGTCCTTGACTCTAGTAAAAATATCACCTTTTGGATCTCAAGTTGATCAGATGAGGCTTGATAGCCTCAAAGCACTATCGTAATACTTTTTCCCAGTCTCAAACTCTATTATGAGGATAATATCGAATATAGGCAATTCTAAAGCTTCTGCAGTAGCTTATAAAACAATTAACATAAAGAAGATTATAATACATACAATTAAAGAAATCTAGATGAATCTCATACTTCTCTTACATTGTTAATATGCTAAGGTTCCCATAGACTAGTTAAGGAAATTAGTTGCTCATGCTTATGTATTAATCCATGGAAATCAATGAGGAAGGCATGTAAATTAATTGCACAATTATGAAAGAGTATAATCCAAAATTTCCAATTAAATATGAAACCAAAAACCCAAGAAAAAAATTATCACGTATCTAGAAGTCAAAGTATACAAAAAATATCTCCAAAGTACATAACATAATAAAGGAATTACATCAAAATAATAAATAAATCCTAATAAAAATAAGATAGGAAAATTAAGTCTGCAATGGTCACACATTTGGCGATGAGTCGTTTGGTTTCCTTACGACTCGTTACTTAACGTCATAGCTCTCTTTAGGCTTCAATGGCTATGAGTTATATATTGGCCTTATGAATCATATACTGCTAGTCATTGTCACTCTAGTAGATTTTTTCCTTTAAGGTACTCAAGTCAGTTGTCTTTATAATTCCTTAACACAAGTAGTACTAAGACATTACAACTCGTCGTATCCACTCGTAACCACTAGAGCATCAATCTTTAATACTTTAGACACTCATTACAATTTGACTTCTCATTATGAGTTGTACTATGACCTTACGACTCGTAGCATTCTATGCCTTCTCTCCTAAACTTTTTGCTCATTGTTATTATTATGGTTGCACACGATGACTCGTAGTCACTCCTTATGAGTCCTGGTTAGTTTTTACTAAGTTTTTCAACTTAGCTTTTTACACTATTATCCTTACACATTTGACTATGATTCATAAGGTGACTTAACAACTTATAGCCAGACCAGTACTTTAATATTTGAGAGCATTTTCTTCTATTTTTCATTCCAAGCCACTTCTTACCTAATTACCCTAAAATACATACAAAACACACATTATATCTGACAAAATGACCTAAGTCACTACATGATTTCACTATTTTAAGCATCGAATGTTCCATGAAACCACGAAACATCAGGTGGCTATGAAACATTTGAGGAAAACCTCTCTTCTTTTAGTATTCATGTCGTATAATTAAGTGTAAGCTCTGTTAAAATTCCTCTTATAATTCATTCTCTAACCTATATAGAAAATTCATCCTAGAAGGGCAAAACAAAGGAAGAAATGGGGACCAAGCTATACCACCACCTATTCTCAAAGTCCCTTTGAGTGAGAAGGTCTCTCATACAAAATTTTAGGTGGATTTCACCGCCTAAGCCCATTATATGGTGGCCTAGAATAATCAATAGTTCATTGACCCAAACTGCCTTATAGTGAGTACATCAGTAGCTAAAATCCAAGATTTTACTCGGATGATTCCTCTATCATTCTCTGGATCCAAGTCTTAGGAATATCTAAAGGAGATCTTATATTGTTTATAGAAAGTGACAAATATCATAGGTGTTGCTCTGAGTAAAAGTGTTTACGTAGCTTCCTACCAATTGTAAAAGGTAGTCCATACTTGGTTTAAGCAGTGGAAGAAGGATTAGGGCACTGAAATAGGGTTATAGAGTAAGATGAGTTTGATAATGCTCTATTAGATAGGTTCTTATAACTCTAGTCGAGAAAGTCCAAGGTACAAGTATTTATCAATTTGAACTAGGTTAACACAAGTGCGGAGAAGTATTTACTTAAGTTTACTCAGTTGGTGAGGTATGCTGCAAATATGGTGGTGGATTCTAGGGCAAGCATTAGTAAATTAATAGCTGGTGTTTTGAAGGATGTTGTCAAAGAGTTTAGAATAGCCATATCAATTAAGGAGATGGACCCCTCCAGGATGATAGTTCATACTCAATAGATTGAGGAGGAGAAGGTCAAGGAAAGGTAAAGGGAGAATAAGATGGCCAGAACTATTACTTTTAGTTTTTCTCAATAGAGGTCAGATGGAGGGAATCATTATCAGTTTCGTGAAATATCTTTAGCCCCATCCTAATCTTCTAATAGTTCTCTAGTTCCTATGCTTAGATAGGACAATCGATATAGAGCACTAGGCTCTAAGTCTTAGAGAACATGAATAATGGTTGAACCAACATAGTTTGTAGGATGTGTGGTAAGAACCACAAGGGTGAGTGCTTGGTAGGTAGTGATGTGTGTTTTCCATAGGATAAGGTATTGTCTAGCAGGTATGTGGAGGGGTAGGAATGATCATTAGTAGGGATAGAATAACTCTTCATCAGTCCCAATAGGTTGCCCGACTCAATAGGGTGTCACTTCTAGCACCACTAGTGGATAGCACTAGAACTGACTCTATGCCCTTAAGACTCAATGAGATCGGGAAGGTTCTATTAATAAGGTTACTGGTACATTACCAGTCTTTCATATAAATTTATATGCATTATTAATCCCTAAAGCCATACTTTTGTTCATGACTCCCTATATAGCAGTAAACTTTGACTTCAATCGCAAAATCTTAGCCAAACCCTTCTCAGTGTAACCCTAATTTATAGTTCTATTATATCCATATAGGTGTTCAGAAATTACCCAATCTCAGTATTTCAAAAAATTAGCTCAGCCAATTTTATAAATTCAAAGATGACTAATTTTTATGTCATTCTTGGCATGAATTGGCGTCACTCTAGTTCTGCCTCAGTAGACTATAGAAATAGAATAGTCCAATTCTAATTTTCAAATGAGCTAGTCATAGAATGGATGGGTAGTTCCTCAGTGCCTATAGGTTATTTCCTACCTTAAGGCGAGGAAGATTGTATCCAAGTGTTATATCTCTAACTTTGTTTGAGCCAATGAATCATGTCCAAAATTCTAAGTATTTAGTCAGTTCCATTAGTTAATGAGTTTCAAGAAGTATTTCCTAAAGTCGAACTCAAAGTTCCTCCCAAGAGGGAATTTGACTTCGGAATAGATCTTCTCCCAGAAACCCAACCTATTTTTAATCCACCGTGTAGAATGGCTCCATCCGAGCTTACAAAATTGAAGACAGAGTTGCAAGACTCTTAGATAAGGGATTCATCAGGCCTAGTGTCTCTTCATGGGGTACCCCAATTCTATTAATGCACAAGAAATATAATTTACTCAAAATGTCCATCGACTACTGCTAAATGAATGAAGTCCTAGCCAAGAATAAGTACCCTCTCCCTAGGAATGATGATTTGTTTGTGCAAATTTTTTCTATAAGATAGACCTTAGATTCAAATATCATCAGCTTAGAGTCCGAAAATGTGACATCCCGAAGACAACTTTCATAACTAAGTATGGTCACATCTAATTTGTAGCTAGGTCTTTTGGACTAATGAATACTCCTGTAGCTTTTATGGACTTGATGAATATGCTATTCAAGAAGTATTTGGACATTATTGTCATAGTCTTCATAGTTGACATTCTCATTTATTCTCGTAGCAACGGTGAGTACACATACCACTTAAGGCTTGTTTTACAGATCCTCAATATCACCAAGCATTCACCAAGTTCATCAAGCTTAAATTCTTGTTGAAATCAATTGCTTTCTTTGGTCAAATTATTTTTGGCGATGGTATTCAAGTTGATCCACAAAAGATCGAAGTAGTAAGAAATTGTCCTAGACCAATCTCTCTATTAGATATTAGTATTTTTTTGGGTTTAGTCGGTTAGTAAAAATGGTTTGTTGAGGGGTTTTCTTCTATAGATCCTCCCATGTACAGAATGACTCATAATAAAGTTAAATTTTAGTGGTCCGATTCTTGTGAAAAGGGTTTTCAAAAGGTGAAGTCTCAAATCATTTTTGCTCCAATTTTGACCCTCTAAGAGGGATCAAATGATTTCATAGTTTATTGTGATGATTCTAGAGTTGGTCTTGGTTGTGTATTGGTGCAATGAGGCAAGGTTATAGCATATGCCTCTAGACAAATCAAACCTCATGAGAAGAACTACTCGACTCATGATCTTGAGTTGGCAGCATTTGTCTTTTCCTTAATGATTTGGAGGAATTACCTTTGTAGGGTCCATGTTGCTGTGTTTACTGATTACAAAAGGTTGCAGTATGTGTTCACCCAGAAATACCTAAATCTCCATCAAAGAAGGTGGTTAGAATTGTTAAAAGACAATAATATGAGTGTGTTGTATCTCCCAAGTAAGGCAAAAGTTGTGGATGATTCACTTAGTAGATTTTCTATGGGGAGTTTTGCACATGTTGAGGATAGTAAGAAAGACCTAGTTTGTAAGGTCAATCATCTTACTAGATTGAGTGTTCAGTTTATTTAATTGGCTGAAGCTTGTGTTTGGGTTCAGAATGGTTTAAAATCTTCTTTGGTTTCTAAGGTAAAGGAAAAGAAAAATAGATACCTTATGTTGGTTAAGTTGAAAGAGGTAGTCTAGTATTAGAAGGTTGAATTTTTCTCCCAATGGGGAGATGGTGTACTTCATTAGTAGGGCAAGTTATGTGTTTCAAACGTTGATGAGTTGAGGCAGTGAATATTAGCAGAGGCACATGGTTCTCAATATTCTATTCACCCAGGAGACACTAAGATATATCACAATTTGCAGAAAGCCTATTTATGGAATTTTATGAAGAATGATACAATAAAATTTATGATTAAGTGACTAAATTGCCATCAAGTTAAGGTTGAGAATCAGAGACCTAGTAGTACTCATCAGGAATTCATCATCCCCACTTGGAAGTAGGAAGTGGTAAATATGAACTTTGTTATAGGGTTACCTTATACATATCCTCAACATGATTCTATTTGGCTCATTATGGATAGAATGACTCAATCAACCCGTTTCTTGCTAGCCAATACTTCAAATTCAGCCGAGGATTATTCTATACTCTATCTCAGGGAGTTGTTAAATATACATAGAGTCCCATTAACCATCATTTTAGAATGAGGTACCCAATTTACCTCTCATTTTTTAAGGCTTTCCAGAAGGGTCTTGGTACCCAAGTTTATCTCAGTATGACTTTTCACCTATAAACTGATGGTCAGGCAAAGAGGACCATTTAGACCTTAAAGGACATGTTGAGGGCTTGTGTTATTGACTTCAAGGGTAGTTAGGATAACCACTTGCCTTTGAGTTTTCCTATAATAACAGCCATCACTCCAGTATTCAGATGGCCCTATTTGAGGAACTTTATGCTAAGAGGTATAGGTGTTCTATTGGTTGATTTAATGTTGGAGAAGCTTCTCTGATAGGCTAAATTCAGTATGTAGGGAAATAGAAAAGGTTTAGTTTATCTTAAAAAGGTTAAAGACAACTCAGAGTCGATAAAAATCCTATATAGATGTGAGGAAAAGGGAGGTTGAGTTTTATGTTTGTGACTTGATGTATTTTAAAATTTTGCCCATGAAAAGAGTGAAGAGATTTAGGAAGAAAGGGAATCTCAGACCTCGCTATGTTCACCCATATAGGATTTTGAAATTTTTTGGAAAGGTTGCTAATGAGTTAGATTTTCCTGCAGAGTTAGCATCTGTCCATCCAGTTTTTCATGTCTCATTGCTAAAGAAATGCATTCGTAATTCAGTTTCAGTAGTTCCCTTAGAGAGTGTGGTCGTGAACTATAGCCTCTCCTATGAATAAGCCCCTATTGAGATCCTTGACCGTCAAATTCGTAGGTTGAGGAATAAAGAAGTTGCCTTAGTAAAGGTTTTGTGGATAAATATGTTAGTTGACGGAGCTATTTGGGAAGCAGAAGTTGATATGCAAGCAAAGTACCCCTATTTTTTCTCTACGAACGCAGTTCCATCTTGAGGTAATAGTTTCCTTTACTAATTAATTATCGCATTTGCTATCTCAGTCAATTAGCTAAATCCTCATGTCATAGCATGCATTCATGAATTTAGTATAGTCCATGTATTAGTTTCAAGTCTAGTTGTTTAGCATGATTCATCTCATAAATGTTCAGTTCATGATCTCTATTTTCCTTACTATTCTAGTTTAAACAGTTTTATTTAGGTATGAATGATCCCAAGGGGGAGATATTAGAATACCCTAAGTTTTCAAACTCTAAGTTCATCAAGATAGGTCATAATAATTTGTGTTCCAATGCCACAATTCTCACCTTAATCTAAAGTGGTGACAAAGAGTTATAAGAAATTTTTTAAGGATCTGTCTGACTGACGTGATAACAACTCTAGTAACGAGTCGTTACCACACGTAAAAATTCATCACATGTAAGTCATAGTCACTCAAGTGAACACCCCAGGTTTTTTCCCAGTGATAATAAGTCAATATCACAACTCGTTATGCGACATAACGAGTCGTGGTGCGGACTCATTATCAAGATAGTGAAGGATCCCTAACCTCAGCCAAGAGAAAATGAGTCCAGCCTATGACTTATTATCAATCCTAATGGGACGTTAGAAGGACTCATTATCATAATAGTGGTCAACACAAAAATATACTCTCAGACCACGACTACTCCTCATGACTCATGGTCAGTCCTAATGAGTCATAGGAAGGGGAGTCGTAGTCAGGATAGTGAAGGCTCAAACTCAGAGTCTAAGGTTACGACTCAGACTAAGACTCTTAACCAGTCGTGACAAGTCGTAGTGTGAGTCCTAATGACTAGGAACCTAAAATTCATATATGCTTTAGAAAGGGCTTTTTGATAATTTTTATCCCTTCTTAACCCAAACTCACATCGTTTACCCTTCCAAAACATCATTACCAAGGGTAAATATTACCTTAACCTCTCATAACTTCAAAAATCTCTTCCCTTATCAAAAAAATCAATTCTCTACTTCCTAAGATCAAACTAGGGTTCATCAAGTAAATTCAGGATCCAAAAAGATCTCTTCAAGGGGTTGACTTCAAGTATGTGGTATTTCATCAATGGGTCCCTTCCACCATTGAGTCCCTAGAATTCCCTAAATTTACAAATACAAATCCTTTTCTCTTTCTATCAGGTTTTCAAGTTAAATATGAATTTTATCAACTTTTACTCAGTTGTTTTAGTTATGTACCATGAAAATATGTTCTCTAATTAGAATTGTGTTTCCATATGTTTGATAAAATCCATTGTCCATATCATAATTAGTTATTGGAATATTGAGTACTATTCATAAATTTCCTATATTACGGTAAGTTTTACCATTTTCATGATTAGCTGCATTAGTTTGAGCTGGTGGGTTATGAACACCCGATACTTAGTAACTCATGCATATATCAGCTCACACGTAATTAAGTACTTCAAATTATACATGTATTGTATTTTATGTTTGGGGCCTTTCTCCCCTTTAATCCTTTAATGATCACACATAGTTACTTATTTCGTGATAACTTTTATTAATTATACGTAATTCTTAAATTTGATGCTACACATATTTTTAAGTGATTTGATTTTCTAGCTGACAAATAGTTTAATGCTAAAGTTAAAGTAATTCAAATCGACATGGGAGACAAATTGCATTCATTAACTTCAATTTGTGTAAAACTTGACATTTTGCATCATCTTACCTCTCCTCATACACATGAACGAAAGAGTTAAAGCAAAAACATTTGCACATAATTGAAACTAATTTAAGCATCATGGTTCACAACTAGGGGTGAATCGGCCTGTTCGGTTTGATTTTACGTATTATAGGTTTGGTTTATCGATTTTTGGTTTTTAAATATGCTAAACCAATAACCAAATTAATAAGAAATTTTTTATCGATTTTCGGTTTATCGATTTTTAGCCCATAATGGTTCAATTTTTGGTTTAACCGATAAGAAAATACTCATAAAATAGAAAGAGTAGTAACTAACATGAAGAAAAAAGAATCTTAGTTGCAACCAAAAATCCTACATGACATGTTTTAATTTACAAGAATCTTCAAGTTTGAACTAAATGTTGTTAGGAGAAATTAAGAGTTTGTATAATTAAAATAATATGTTTGTTAATTTGTGGAAATTAAAGAGAAATATATATATATATATATATATATATATATATATAAACCAATAACCCAATAATTTTTTCTTATAAAACCATTAAAAAACCATTAACCCAATAACCCAATAACCCAATAACTAAACCAATAACATTTTTATCAGTTCGGTTTATTGGTCGGTTTGATTTTTGCACACCCCTATTCACAACTCAATCTCATTCAAATTTTGATAATTTAGCTTTAAGATTGCGATTTTCCTCATTAATTGGCTTCATACCCCTGTTAATAATGATAAAAAAAAATTGAGCTAATTTTTTGAGCAACTCTTAATTATATTTTCTCAAATCATTAATTGATAATTTATTTCCTTATTACTACTATATAATATACATAACATGACTTATAAATATCAACCATGTATTTTTCTTGAGTACACAAAATATCATGCATATCTATGTCTTAATACGAGCTCTAATGGTGCATGCGTGCTCACACACTGTAATGGCCATTCAAGTTATTTTTTGTGCTTTTGCTTATTTTTTCTGTTACAGCTTTTTCATAGTTTTCCTAAGTTATTTATGACTTGCTGGAATTGATAGTTCTATTACTGAGTAGTTCATTTGTTTTTTAGAACCATTTTCCTATTTAGAATCTTCGCTGTATCTAAATAGCCACCGAGCAAAAACCTCAGTAAAACAATATCGAAGGTGAATTCTGAATACACCAACAACTCTGAAATATCGATTTTAGATTGGGTAGGCCTTTGGTTTGGGTCCCGCTACACCCAAACTCATTTTGATCTATTGACCGAAAAGTTGATAAATTGAAAATTCGAGTGTGGGGCCCATATTTGATCAAAACAACTTTGGATGAAAAATATAACTTCGCCAATGCATCTAAAATGTCGAAATCAATGTGGTTGCATATTTTATTTTCTCATATTGGATTCTGAATGCATCCCGAGGCATTGGTCGAAACTTAAAAATTATTCCAAGTTTCAGCTATTATCTAGTACAACAAAGGTACCACGATCGCAAAGGATATATCGTGATCGCGGTCCACGTGTCTGCAATCTTCTAAACTGAGATCCTGTGAAGTGGTATTTAAATGAAATTTTTGGTCAAGAATTGGCCATTTTTTTCTTGCTTTGGGTTTCATAAACCCTAGAGTGTATAGTCCCCAAATTGAGTCTTGAGTGTTAATTGGGAGCTTGAATAACTTGCATATTCATGTTTAACATCGAATCTAAGGAATGAATATTTAATTTATAGTGTTGAATTCTTGATTATTTGACACAAAACCCCAAAGGGATTGAGGCTTGATTTTATCCCAAATATGATTGGTTTGCAACAATTTCTTGAGGGATATAACTCCTAATGGTATTTGAACAATGGTTTGGTCTCAAAAATTTATCTTCCATAAATGGAACCCATTTAAGGAGGGGGGAGGGTTTGTTTCATTTTGGACTCGAAATATAACGGTGACATATGGGTATTAATATTCTCGTAATAATGCACAGATTGTGTTTTTGATAACTTGGCTCCTTGAAAAAGCTTCGAGGAAAGGGAAAGTAAATATTGTTGGTTCGTGAGCTATATTTGGATTAGAGGTAGGTTAGGCTTACTTCTTGTTAGATTGAGCTTTATTATAGTATGTCTTTTATATCCTAATAATATTAGCCAGGGTTTTTGGTGATGAAGTTGTAGATATTAGAGTTTGAGATTATTTGAACCACTTAGGCCATTGAACTCATAAAGTGTGATACTTGACGTATACATAGAATCTTGGTTAGTTATACTTGTTATCTCATGAATAGCATGAGAATGACCTAGTTGCTCTAGGTAGACGGGAGTGACGTTGTCACTCGTACTAAATAGTAAGTTGACCATAGTTGTGCATAGTTATGAAAATTGCCCTAGTAGCTTTGAATGAATTAAGAGTATTCCTCGAGGAAGAATCGTACCATAGGACTAGTGTGGAATGATAAACCTCTAAGACATGACTTAGATGGCTTAGCTTAGTTCTGCATCAAAGTTAGACTATTTAAGGAAATTGGGTTATTAGAAGTCAAACTGGACCCGCCTTAAGTTTGGACTATGTAGTTTCATTAGTGCCCTAGATACTTGTTAAACACATAGATTATGCCTTTGGTAATATGATGGCTAACTCCGGTAAATGGTTTATTCATGATGTTGGTATTAGAAATGATGTTCATAATTTGTTGCTAGATTATTGATAATGCTTGGATAGTAATGAATTGTCTTATAGATCGAACTCATGACTATGCTATCACATACTTCATTGACTAAATTACCATGTAGGCCTTGGAGTATGTTATTACTCAAATTATGTTCAAGCCTTGTGAATAAACTAATGTTTGTGCTAAATATCCTCTTGTGCTAATGATATGAATCATGCTAATAAAGAGGGGCTCTAAGAGATATAATTAAGACTTTGTACTTGAAAATGCTAACGATTATGTTAAGCTCGGTAAAGTAGTGAGTGTTCATACCTTATCGATATACTAGTTCATGCACCTATTAATATATTTTATTATAATGAAAGATGGGGTACGGTGATATGTCTTTCCTTACTTTTCTTTCACTCTATCCCTCGTGGGGCTTGCATTTACTATTATTTGAATTGCTTATATATGTATGATGATGTCCAATAAGTCCAAAGGATATATTAATTATGAGATTATGCCTGGTAAGTCCTAAGGATCTATTGATGTTATGATGATGCGCAGTAAGTCCGGGGGATATATTGATTATATGATGATTCCTGGTGTTTACACCGAATTTCGACTTGCTCTTTTTCCTCTAATTATTTTGTCGATGCTTCTTGGCACTAAATAATTTTTCAAAAATAAATAAGTATTTTTATTTCTATTTCTATGAATTTTTAAAAGAATAAAAAAAGGATTTATTTTCCTATCATATTCTAAAATATTCTAATATAATTAAATATTTTAATGTCAAAAATCACAAAAAATATCTTTTGGTAGTCGTATTCGTATTTTTCTAATTTTATATTTTTTCAGACGACTGTGACCATATATATGTGTATTCTTATTATATAAAATATATGTTCTTTATAAGTATGTACATGTATTTTTATTATATTCTTGTTTTTACATATATACATACTTACATACATATATATATATATATATATATATATGTATGTATGTATATATATATATATATGGATGTATGTATTTTTTTGTTAATATTCAATCACAAAAGATATTACATTAGTACGCTTATACAAATTATGTCTGTAATTTATATAATTACGTACCAAAATAATTTTAGGATAGTAGAAAACATCGATAAAATTAATTTCAGTAGAAAAAAGAGTATTCGGGCAAACAACAACTCAATTTCAATTTTTATTTTTATCAAAACCCAACTCTTATTTATAAATTTCAACCAAGAGGCCAAAAAAATTGGTCCAAAATCTAGTCCAATATCAATATCCATTTCATCAAACCACTCCACAATATCAACTAATCACATGCTGCTTCATTAGCAAAAAAACAAAATTCATCCGTGAATTAATTCTATTGGTTGATTACTTTTAATCCAAGGATCCCAAAATTCAAAATTATTTATATAAATCTCTCTGTGTGTATATATATATATAAATATAATATTTTATTTTGTTATTTTAAATCTAAACCATCCGATCAAAGATCAAACGCATCAAAAAATAGTCATTTAAATTAACTTTTCATATATTTATCCCCATATATATACATATTCATTACTATTATTATTTTCTAGAATAATTTTAGCAGTCCGATCAAAAGATCGGACAGATCAAATTGACCAAGAAAAGACACGGTTTTCCTCTCTCTAACAACATCAAGCAAACGTAACACTTATTCCAAAGGACCATCGACATATCTCTCTCTTCTTTCTAAAAAAAATGGCAAACCACCAACCCTTTCTCCCTTTTCTTTCTTCACCCTATCTACCACCGCCCAAATCGGAAATCTTAGCCCTAGGTAGTGTTGTGTAACGCCCCGAGTCTGGTACCCCAAATGCTACACGGTGCTCACAATCCCGAAGGACCATAAGCTAACCCTTTTCTGGCACCTGCTGCAATGACTAAATAGTATACTGTAAAATAATGCGACAAACTGGCGAAAAATTTGTCATAAGGTTCAAAATATCTAAAATACTGAGAATACATAGCATCTGTAAAAAAAACTGCAAACTGTCTAAAACATCTAGTCTGAAAGCCTCTAAACTGTCTGAACTATGGAGTTGATGAGACAAGTCCCCAACTAACTTCGTCTACTAAAATACTAAAACTAGTAATAAAATAAAATAAGAACCATCCTGGAATGATGAAGACTCACTGCTATTAATCGCTGCTAACTGAAACTGATCGGCAAAGGGTGCTCTGGAGCTCGTACTTCTGAACCTATGGTATAAAACACCATAGCACAGGAAAGTATGCGTTAGTAGGTGAGAATGTACTGGTATGCTAGATGAGGTAAGGCTAAATGCAAAGGTTTATATACATGAGCAATACTGACTAAATAATCTGAGTATACTGAATGAGGATACGTGCATGAATGCATAAACTATAACTAAATCATAGTGACACTGAATACTGAGTTTCGAATGTTGCTTTTCTAACATCTGATCTTACTAATATTGGGATAATGAATAACTGAATCCACTGATATTGACAACTGAGTACTAAGGTTGAGATCAGTCCTATCTAGCAGGTGATCTCTGAATTAAATGATAGTAAGCATAATTAACTAAATCTGAGATCAGTCCTATCTAGCAGGTGATCTCTAAATCTAATGATAATGATAATGATTATTTGTATTTAAGATCATTCTTATCTAATGTGTGATCTATGAATATACTAATAATAAAGATGATTCAACTAAATCTCAGATCAGTCCTATCTAGCGGGTGATCTCTGAATCTATTGGTAATAACACTGATTGACTATATCTGACAGCCTTGAATCTGTACTACTGAAACTGAGACTGTGGGAAGTAGTCATCTAACCTACATTCCCCCAATCTTAACTTATGGGGTCCAACATGTAACCCCAGCTGGAAGGGTGTCAGTACCGTGCCCCAGGTAAAGACAACTTCTATGGAGTCAGTCCTATCTAATGGGTGACCCTTGAGATCAGTCCTATCTAATGGGTGACATCTTGTACCTATGTTGGCTATGTAGTTCTGGAACTTAGGGATTGCTCCTAGGGATCTCAGTCTTCTCTAATGGGTGAGCCCCCATCCCTAGGTTTGTTCGGTGCTAAATTCTACTCCCAACTGAAAGACACAGAACTGATTTTTTTCTCAAACTGTACTAGACTGAGCTGAATCTGTTACTGATCATGTTACTTAACTAATCTAGCTGAGTTCACTTAGATCCAAAGACTGATAAAATAATACTGGATTTTGTTATCAGACTGAATACTACTAAGTTTTGAATTTAGCACTTGGATGCTACTGAGGTCTAAACTGAATACTAAACTGGACTTAGAATGATTTTGAGATTACTGAGCCTTTCTATTTTCTGTAACTGACTGAGTTCAAAGGATAGTAGCTTAACTGAGAATATCATAAAACTGACACTGGCTCTAGACAAGCAGCTAATTTGTTGGGTATAAATACCCCCAGGACTCGATAACATAAATAGTACAAGGCATGACCACTCTTGAATATCATAACAATAGACTATCATTCACCATACACTCAATAAAGCATCTCTTCAAGCACTTAGAAATATTAAACATGTAATGATATAAGGAGGCATGCTATTGTCTCATAACTCATTCAATAAGGAATGCACCAAACACTTAACATGTATTCAAGTGCACATAATTGGGGATTTCAGGCTAACATTTCACAATTCATTCACTAAGGCTTTTCAACAAACACTTGGCATGCATGAACTTATACATAATTGGGGAGTTCTTGTCAAAATGCTATAATGACCCTATTTCCTTCACAAAAGCATTTTATCAAACATATGGGGAGCATGCTTTGGTTATACAACAAATACTACACCTAAGTATCATTATTTCATCAACCAACATGCAACTTGAATGGGTTTTATCATGAACATCACACAACTCATCACACGCTAGAAATAAATTCTTAAAACTTGTAGTCTAGATTATGAATTAAAACTCAACAACACATAGTCATGAACTTCAATACACATAGATCATGAAATCTCATAATTACATACAATTTATAATTTTGAAAAGGATTCTTGGACTTCTTGCTGAAAGTCTATTGGAAATAGCCTCTCTACTTCTCTTGAGGTAGTGGTATGGTCTGCATATACTCTAGCCTCCCCAAACCCCACTAGGTGAGAAAACGCTGGGTATGTTGTTGTTGTTGTTGTATTCTTGGACTTATTGGGTAGAAGGAACCCACAAATCAACATCTAACATACCTTACTATATGATCCTTGGAAGATTAACGGTGAAACCTTGATGATTGGGGTCTTGACTTAGGAACCCTAGGTCTTGCTCTTGAGGAAAATTGAGAAAAGAGAATAAATTTTGGTTCAATAGAGGCTTAATCCCATGTTTAATTCTTATATATCGGTGGAAATTAACCCCTTTTGCTCTCTAATAACTCAAAAAATGGAGTGTTTAAGTCACTTGGGCCATAGGATATGCGACGCACAACTTATCGCGTAAACTAGGTTGTGCGTTGCACAACTTATCGCCTAAGTTAGTTTGTGCGTCACAAAACTTATGGCATAAGTTAGGTTGTGCGTCGCACACCTTATGGCATAACTATTCCAGTAGCCTTAGGCGATTTGTTAGGCGACGCACTCCACTTTGCAAAGCCATATCTTCTTGCTCGGGTGTTGGATTTAGGTAAAATTGGTGTCATTGGAAAGCTAATTAGATTCTCTACAATTTTTTGGGTCTAAATCAGCCAAAACACCATATATACATCAAGTTATCCTTGTTCAAAGATGACCCTTATGAAACCAAACACTAAAACTTGATGGATTCGAAAGCTCTTAGCTTGCCTTACTCTAAGTGACTCTTATGAACACGCTTAACATATCATAAGCTCTCTTCTCACTAGGATACTCATTATAAGTTAGTTTGATTTTGATCCTTGATGCGGACCTATTGTTTGGTCTTCGGGAATCGAGTTCAAATATTATTTTTTTCTTAACTTGTTTCAATATATGGTCGTTTTTAAGTTATGGTTCGCAAGATGTGAAAAGTCTCTTCCGTTCATTTTACTCCAGCTTGTAACATGTGATTGTGTGAAAATTGTTTCTCCTCTAACTCATTTTTCTAAGTTGAAATATAGGACTTTGACGTGATTTCACATTTCAAATTATTGTTCTTTTTTTGATTGTAGTCTCTTTGGAATATTAAAATATATTACATGTAATTCTCTTAGGATCTAAAATAAGTTAGGTAAAGGGATTGTTAAGGTGGGAATGTATTGTTGTTTCCTTTTAGTATAGGCTTCCATTGATTAAGTCGTTCCATCTTTATCTTTCCCTATAACCATAGACAATAAAAGGGTATCGTTTTGTCAACATTAAGAACCATGATTTAAGGACATCAAGTAGCCCCTTTTAATGTGTTCTCGTGAGCAGCTCTTTGTTTTCATCAATGTGTGTTTTTATTTTAAGTAATTAAGCATATGATCGATTCAAGTTCTAGCTGACTTGTTATGGGCTAAGGGAATTTTATACATTTGGGTGCTAGTGCGTCCGTACAATTAATTCAACCATTATAACGATATGTCATATGTGCTTATACACCTTTTGAAACAATCTGACCTAATCTATACCTTATTGTGATTGTCTTAGTGTATTTTCCCCTTAGTCAGTACTTCACTTTATCTTGTTGTTTAATTAGTTTCTAATCTTTATCTTTTTTATCTTTTCATTTCATGTACACTCGGGAGTTGGATTTTCAATAAAACCCCATCTAGACCCAGCTATCAGGTCAACAACCATAGGATCATAGGACTCAAGTGTTTAAATTGCTAGGATCCTGATACAAGATTGACAAAGAAGACACAAAACAAACACCAAAATAGTGCACAAATTGGAAAAACCGAGGACCCCTTTGGTGACCACTCTCGAATTCACTACAACAACAAAAACACAATAACAACAAGATATTAAGATGTTCAACACCTCTAAAATCAGCGATCCAACAAACTAGATTAACAACACAAGCACAAGAATAAGAAGAAGACAAAGTCTTGGTTTTAGGACACCAAACCCAAGAATGAACAATAACAACAATGAAATAGATAGATAGATAGATAGGTAACTTGACATACAAATGTACAAAGACTATAAACCAAAGTGTATATTAAACACAAAGACCCAAGAATTCATACAAGTAACACTAAGCTCTATGGTGACCTCAAGGGAAAAGGATTCCCAAGCTACCAACCTTTCAAAACTAGCACCAACACAAGTGATATCTACACTTGTTTACAAGGAATCCACCTTGCAAGACTCTCTCTCTAGAGCTCTCAAAATATCATCAAAGTTATGAGAAAATGACCTAATATGTTCTATTTATAACCTAGGTTAAAATTTATTACAAAATGACTAAAATGCCTTTAATGATCCATGGCAAAGGATCGGCCTAGGAGTGTGCATATTGGATGGCTTTAGAGTGTTGGGACTTGTTCTCTACAATTTAAAGCTTGTTCCATTTGTTGGGCATCCACCCGAGCTCAAGTCTTTATGTATTGGTCCACAATCACGATCGTACTCATATCATCCTCCCCTTCTTAAAAAGGATTCGACCTTGAATCTGAACCTTGAAAAAAAATAAGGGACATAAGAAAGCACACATTCCTTATGGCATGAGGGTTAACGTTAGCACAATCATAAATAACACATCACACCAAGGTTGCTTACACTTGAGATATAACCAAGCATCAAAATGATCAGCTAAGGGTGTAAAACCCAGGAAAGTAAGAATTACTTGGTTATTCAAGAGCTTTGAACAAAGTGGTATGCTAGAGGAACCATGGCAATTAATCAACCGCTCATAAAGGCCCACATGGATTCCAAGTATTATTAAGCTAGTGACCCCTCTATAGTACTCATCTTTGTTGGAGACTCTTCCCTTACACAACTTTGGCCTTTCAATTAGATTACGAATCTCTACGAAAGACTTTTCGTCATAGAGAAAAGTTCCAACTTCCTCACCCATAGTTGGCTTGTCTTCTTTCCCAAGCACCGAGTGGTATGGAGAACATAAAACCAGATTTACACATAAAACAAGCTTAGAATTAATGTAATAATGCTCACACAACACACAGAAGTCATTCCCAACCACAATTTGAAAGACATCAACATTACCATCTTTCAAATAAGCACCGGGATCAAATGGGTGGAGTGTCCATGGACACGCATACTTTCTTTCCCCAAGATTACCATCACTACAATCATTTGTACCCTCTATATTATCATGTTCATCAAAAAAAGAAATTAGAGGGTCATTCCCATTCAATAGACTAACATTTTCAACATCACCATTTGCACACACAAGTTAGTCTTGATGACTTCCACAAGACAATGTACTATCACTTGTCACAATTATTTCAAAACTAGGTGGACACAAGTCGATCTTGCTAGAAGAATCAATTTTGTCATCATTAGGATCCACTAGTGTATCCACAATATCAAGTTGTACATTATCATCTCAAAAAGAAGGAACATTCAGCTCACCTAAAGACAAACTATCATTCACACTTAGTTGGCTACTAGCCTCATTCACTAGAGTGCAAAAGTTAGTTTGATTACCTTGTAGCTCATGTGGAGCATGTCCACTCACGAAAACTTTATTAGAAAGGCTTGGATGATCTATCAAGGTATCCAATTCCTTGCAAAGAGAGTTTTCCGTCCCTTCCATTCGTCCCATTATTCTTTCCATTCTCTTCATTCGACTACTAAGGTTATGTTTGATACTCATTATGGCAGGCATCAAATTATTCATGGTCACCTTTTCCAATGCCATAGTACCTAACAAGAGAAATTCTAAAACAAAAACATAAAAAACAGCAAACTAGTTAATGTTAGAAAAGAAAATATCCTCACAAGCTCTCAAGCGCTCATACTTTGAAATGTCTCTCAATTGGCCTCACAAGTGTTGGTAACTCGTTTACACTCCAAAGAGATTACTTGATACAAATTGGGGCTCAAGTTCAGAATAGATTCTCTTTTGAAATAAATCAAAGAAAATATGTATGGACTTGAATCAAGAAACTACAATGAATTTTAAAAGATAAAAGCACACAAAGAAACATAAACAGGAATAAACAAACTCAAAAACTAACTTACAATCAAGTAGAAGATTACTAGCTTGCTAATTAGTATTGGAATCGACAAATGAAACTAAGAAACAAGAAAATGAAACTAAGAAATCAAATTTGAGCCTGAAATTATTGTGTGAACAGTAAAACATGATGTGGCAACCCACTATTTGTTGCGGTTTTATCAAGTTTTATTTTCCAAGTTTAAGTCTTGACCAATTAATAATTTGGAATTGGTGGAATTGTTTAAGGGAGGGAAATATAGTCTTGGTGCCTTTTTTTTTCAAATTCAAAAGCAAGACTTAACTTTTTTGTACTCCTTCCTTAAAACATGGAAAGTGGTCTTCCTTAAATCATGGAAAGTTGTTGGAAAGGGGTTGTTAAAGTCTTTGAGTGGTTGGAAGTGGTTGTAAAAGTCTTGAGAGGCCTTAAAACTTGGAAATATGTCTTTCAAGACTAATATAATACACACTCTCTTTCTTCAACTCCTAAGATCAAACATCCACTTTTTCTTCAATAATAGATGAAGATGGTGAAGAACACCAAGAACACACTTTTAAATCTTAAAGTTTTAAGGTTCAGGTTGGACCCCAAACATCAATTACACCTTTCCAAGCTTAAGAACCACAACTCAATATCCACAATACACGTTAAAACATTGAACTAAAAACATATCATACATCCAAAATGGTCCAAACTTTGAATCCGCAACAACAATACCAACAACAACCAAACGACCAATGTTTAGGTTCACAACAACAACATCAACAATGCAAGCTCAAACTTAGATATAGACTCAATGGTGTTAGTAAAGAATAAAACTAACACTAGAAACACTTAAGACAACTAAAAAATCTCAGCCAAGAGACAACACAAGACAATAATTTCGGCCTAGACAATAACAATGGACAAATTTGCTTCTTTTTGGAATTTTTAGTTTTCAACACTTTTCTTTTTCTTTTTTTATTTTTTAACTAACAAGCCCAAGATTTATCTTGAGTGAACAAGATCAAGACATGCTCTGATACCAAATTATACAAAACAAGCACCAAAACAGTCCACAAGTTGGAAGACCCGAGGATCCCTTTGGTGACCACTCTCGAATTCACTACAATAACAATGAAAACACAATAAAAATAAGATATTAAGGTTTTAAACACCTATAAAATGAGAGAGCCAATAAAATATATTAACATCACAAACACAAGAACAAAAAGAGCACAAAGTCTCAGTTTTGGGACACCAAACCCGAGAATGAACAACAATAATAATAAAATAGATAGATAGAAAGATATATAGATAGATAGATAGATAGATAACTTGACATACAAATGTACAAACACTATGAACCTAAGTGTATATTAAACACAAAAACCCAAGAATCATACAAGTAACACCAAGCTCTACGGTGACCTCAAGGGAACGGAATTCGCAAGCAATTAATGTTTCAAAACTAGCACCAACATAAGTGATATCCACACTTGTTTACAAGGAATCCACCTTGAAAGAATCTCTCTCTAGAGCTCTCAAAATATCATCAAAGTTATGATAAAATGACCAAATATGTTCTATTTATAGCCTAGGTTACAACTTATTACAAAATAACTAAAATGCCTTTAATGAGCCATGGAAAAGGGGCAGCCTTAGAGTGAGCATATTAGATGGATTTGGAGTGTTGGGACTTGGTCTATACACTTCAAAGCTTGTTCCATTGGTTTGGCATCCATCCGATCTCGAGTCTTTACGTATTGGTCCATAATCACGATCGTACACGTATCAGATCCGGTTCCTTCAGTAGAAACTTATAGTATCGATTTCCTTACCTTCCTCAATCCCTTTATTATTTGCCCATGCTTTACTAACTCTTGTGTGTATTTGAATATGAGTTTTTATATAGTTAATCGAATTTGGTTTAGTTTTATCTTTATTTATTTTATTTAGATTTAATCACCTAGAGTGTATTTCTTTTAGCTAACCTCTCGTTCATTCGATTCTTATAAATATAGAATGACATTTCGTTTAACTGTTAGCACATGGATTATTTTTTTAGGATAAAAGAGGCAAACCAAGGTTTAAAATGCAATCTCAAATAAAAAATATATTGTTTCTCAGTTGAATAAAATGATTAACTATTCATTTTTCAAAAATATTCCTTAAAATTTTTATCATATTAAATTGAAATTTTTCAAATAAATCTCTATAAATAACTTTCAATTAGTTACCATGTTTATATTAGCAAATGATTCACTTATCAAAATGCAATGTTTATGCAACTCAATATGGTTCAAATGTTTATTGCATTCTATATTTATTCCTTAACACCATTTCAAGTTTTTTTTACTTCAATTTTTAAAGTCTCAAAAACTCAAGGTACATATATATTCACACAAACTACCGTATACAAAAATTTTTCATCGATATTCTCTTTATTTAACTTTCTAAAAAAAGAAATTATTATTAATCTATGTCAAATATATTTTCATACATATTTTCACTATTACATTCATTTTAATCTAATTTAATTTATTACTTTTATTTTTATTTTACTCTTTGATATACATATTTAGTTTATAACATTTAAGTTTTTTCACATAGATATTATATAATTCTTTACTTTGTAAAGATTTCATTGATATACTTTATTTTATATGCCATTAGACTTCATATTTTTTATAAATTATGAAACTTCATTTATACACATATCAAAATAAAATATTTAATTTCTATCTGCATTTTCATATTTCTTTGAATCATGCATGTATATTTTGATAATAAATTATGTTTCTTTTTCTTACATCGAAAGCATATGTTTATGTACCTTGTGTGTTTTTGTAAGATCTGATAACTGTTAAGTGTAGTTACCGCCATTGTCTCAAATAATAAAATAAATATTTTCCAAATATTTTTCTAAACTTAGTTTAGGCACTATCTTTGTATAGGCTCTGAGGGGTGCCTAATACCTTTCCCTCGAGTAACCAAAATCCTTACTCAAAATCTCAAAATATTTTTGATAGAACTAAACAGAGTTTTACATAAAAAATGATTTTCTTAATTTTCCTAAAAGTTAGGTGGAGAATCTAAAGTGAATTTTCAAAATCCAAGAGTCACAACAAGCCACCACATGTGTGTTGTTTCGATCGGTTCGAAATAGGGCGTGATACCCAGTAAGTCCAAATGATATATTGATTATATGATATTTCTCAGTAAGTTCAGAGGATATATTAATGTTATGATGTTGCCCGGTATGTCCGGAGGATATATTGATTATATGATGATGCACGGTAAATTTGAAGGATATATTAATTATATGATGATGCTCGGTAACTTCAGAGAATATATTGATGATATGATGGAGCCCGGTAAGTTCGGAGGTTATAATGATATTATTATGGTAAACATGTATTTATATATGTTTATGTGTGATTATGCCTTTATATATTACATCTGTATATGCTTTGAAGATATGATGTTAATCTTGGGATGTCGGATATAATTCTTTGATACTAATCACTTGTTAAGTGGTGTAATTCTTGCTAGAGTTGAATAGTGAATAGAAGTACAATAAGTCGAATAATGAATTAAGACAAGTTGGTAAACGAGATATTTATGGCATTTGAGGATTCACCTAGTGAATTTAGATTGCATTGGATAAATAGTTTAATTAAGTATACTAATTTAAGTGAGTTATGTGGTGACTAGTTGACTACTAAGTGACTATCTTACTTGATGACTTGAAGTCTAGAATTCTAGTTAGTGAACCTTGTTTGGTTGAAATGTGGTAACTAGCAATTGTGGTTGTTACGTTGTTAATGGTAATAATATGTTAGCATGGGTGATTATTATTGATATTGATGACTAAGTTATGATGTATATTAGTTATTAATTGAGGATTTGTATATTAATAATGCTAGCTACTAAAAGATGTTAATCTTTAGATATATATGCATATAATGATAGTTCGTGGCCTTTTATAGATGGTGATTAGTGCTATTATGATGATTAGAAATGGGTGTTATTTAAATGTGCCTATGGTCAATAGTGAACCTAGACTAGATGTTGAATGTTGGTTAATTAGGGAATAATAGTTACTATGCCGTGGATAAAGATTATGTAAAGAATCAGTTAGGCTAATAACTAGAGGTCCTTGATGACAAGCGAATTAGTAGTTTGATAATGAGTATTGGTTAGTTAATATTAGTGCATAGATCGAGTATATCAGTGAGATAGATTTCTAAGTGGTGATATGATTATGGTTATGAGTACTTTGGTAAATGTTATTCAATTGCAGTAATTGATGAGGATTATAAATGCTAGCAAATGACCGTTGGTGTGAAATGTGTGAAACCATGGATAATAAGAAGTCGGTTATATATATCTATATACATTGATGATTTGATCTTTTGATTCACTCTCCAGTGGTATGTGACGTCGTGATAGGTTCTTTACTTTGTGTCCTTTTGGATGTACTCTCCGGTGTTATGAGACACCATGGTAAGTTCTTTTATTTATGCTATAATGGATGAATATATGTGCATTAACTTAGTACTTATGTGGTTGTAATTGTATTAGTAGAGCTTTATGCTTCTAGATCAATTATCCATTATATATGATCGTATTAGCATGTATTGATATAAGATGTCATATTATTATTCTAGTTGATCATTTACTTTATATAGTGATCATAAAGATGATTTAGATTCGATTCTGTTCTTTGACTTAGACATAATTTATTTTTTTGTATCATCTTATATTATAATTTAGCTCAGTCGACCGATGATGCCTACTGATTACCCGTTGTTTTGGTACTCATACTACACTCTTGTACCATTTTAATGAAGACCCGAGTACTAGTTGTTGTCGTTGAGTTGAGTTCACGTAGCGTTGATCTTTAGGAGACATGGTGAGCTCTTAGAGTTTTGAGTCACCCATTTCCCTCTACCCTTGGTTAGTATTTTGTATTCGTGATAGAATTGTTGACTATTCTAAACATTTTGGTTGTATTTTCTATTATCATACTTAGATGCTCTTGTATTGATATTACCAGCTCATGGGATTGGTATCCATAATTTGATTGTCTTCTTCTAGTGGAACATTGTTGATTATAATTGTATTTGTGTATTTAGGCCTAGTTGGGCATCTCTACTAAAGTAACTCATTGCCTTAGCTCCAGGTTATGGTATTGGCTTACCTACCGGTAGGTTTTAGTAGGTGCCATTATGACTTGTGAATCGGGTTGTGACACATACGCACGCTCATGCACACATGCGCGTGCACACTAACATATATATATACATACACACATACACACACACACACACACATATATATATATATTATTTTTAGACACATTTAGTACAACATGAATATTTCCATTACAATTCAGTTCATACTTGATAAACCTCTGACTTATTCTTTTCAAGCTCGCTTGTGGTTATCCATCCCATGTACTGTTGTGTCTCTAAATGACTCTATTGTTGATGTTTCTTTAGATCGAATATTATCCCCCATTGTTACTGTTTGCCCCAATCATTCTACACATATTTTTCCATCCTCTAATTCTTTTTTAATGCTTCTTCTTCTTGCACTCGTCTCTTTCCCCTCTTTTGATCCCTTCAACTATTGTTGATCTAAGCATTCATTCTTCCATGACTGAACTTCCATACTTTATATATATATATATATATATGTTATTTTTGGGTACACAAAATCTATATTTCGGCACAACAACTTCAACACAAGTTCAAATATAAACAAGAACGCTTATGAAGTTCTGTAACACCCTCAATACAAGATTAAAAAGACCTTTCACAGAAGTATTTTTTTTATTTTAGAAATTAGATGAAATAGAAAAAGGCCAATTCCTTCGACTTCACGAAGTGTCCTTAAGGAAATAATTCCCCTCAACTACCCGAGGTTGCAGAATTTTACTCACATGATAAAATGGCCTAACAATTCGACTGTAGTGGTACCTCAAATGATCGAATTCTCTTCAAACTCATTCAATAGTCATATGATCACACAGAGTATTTTAGAAGACAAGAAATGTTTTCAAGGGTAGAAAATTCATACTAAACCTATGGAAAAATGCAGGTTTATATAGCCATTAAGTGCCCCTTCTGAAAGGTGACAATGGTTCACCAAAAATGTGTATCCTTTTTGAACAGTCATGTCTGTCCATTCGGAAGAGTGTGGCTTTTCTGAACAGCCGCAACCATCCAAACAGTCATACCTTTTTCCAAAATAGTGTGTCTTTTACTCGAAGATTTTGTCCCTTCCAAACAATTTTTTATTTTCCATTCACACCTATGGAACCCAACAATCCCCCACATGAATGGGGAATGACTACTTTTTGTAAAACCTTACAGACAAGTATGTGATCATCAAGCAAAGACTAATTGCATCTAGATAAGTGGGTTTCCCTTTGAACTTTCCATAGTGAACATGCATCGGATGCACCCAGTCAATCGGTAGATTTGATATATTTGAACCGTTGAGCTTTAATATACACCTATACAACACATGTCACACAATCAGCCTTTTACCATTTATGGTTCTCATGGTTTTATTTGTTTTAGATATAAACACATCCCGGTCTCATGAGAGCATAGAGAATAGGCCTTTACTAATATTTTCCTTAAAGAGGCTTCAACTTTTTCCTCACATAGGTGATTTCTAAACGTTCAATCCTATAGACTAAATTTTTTGGTCAATCTTCCAAATTTAGATAATCATTAAAAAACTTTACACCATAAGTCCTATCTATGTTTACTAAACATTATCTACATCATGAGAATGGGTTGGGTATATTGACAATGTTGAACCTGTCAGACACAACTTTGTTTGATCTCCTTGAACCTAGCTTTTGGGATCTCCAGTCTGTAAGGTAGAGTTACTGCTATGCTGACTTGTCCTAGGCCTTAAACCCATTCCTTTAGATGTTCTCTGAACTCCTTCTCTAGATAGGCCTTTTGTAAGTGGGTCCGACATAATATCCTTTGACTTCACATAGTTAACAGTGATAATTCCAATAGAGAGAAGTTCTCTAATAGTATTATATCTCTATTTTATGTGAGGAGATTTATCGTTGTACATCATGCTCCTACCCTACCTATTGTCGTTTGGCTATCGTACTGTATACATACTAGTGCCACTGGTTTGGGGTAATAAGAAATATCTTCTAAGAAATTCCTAAGCTATTTTGCTTCATCACCAACTTTATCCAATGCGATAAATTCAGATTCCAATGTAGAGCGAGCAATATATGTTTGTTTGGATGATATCTAAGAGACTGCTCCTCCATCATTAGTAAATACATATCCACTCATGGATTTTAATTCATTCAATCTGGTGATCCAATTTGCATCACTATATCCTTCAAGTACCGCAGGATATTTATTATAATGCAAAGCATAGTCTTGAGTGTATTTAAGATAACCCAAAACTCTTTTCATTTTCATCCAATGAGTTTTATTGGGATTACTCATATACCGACTCAACTTACTAATGACACATGCTATGTCTGATTGTGTACAATTCATGATATATATTAAAAATCCCAACACTCTTGTGTACTCCAACTGTGAGCCATTTTTAGCTTCATTCTTTTGAAGTGCAAAGCTAATGTCTAATGGAGTCTTGGCAATACCAAATTCCAAATACTAGAATTTGTCAAGTATCTTTTCAATGTAATGAGACTGTGACAGTGCCAACCCTTGTGAAGTTTTATAGATTCTTATTCCTAAGATCACATCTGTAACTCCAAGGTGTTTCATAGTAAACTTGCTCTCGATCAGTCTTCTCATAGCATTTATGTCAGAAATATCTCTAATGATCAACATGTCATCAACATATAAACAAATAATGACTTGGTGATTTGGAGTGTCTTTAATGTAAACACATTTATCACATTCATTTATCTTAAATCTGTTGGCCAATATGGTTTGTCAAACTTCGCATTCCATTGTTTAGGTACTTGTTTTAGTCCATAAAGTGACTTAACAAGTTTACACACCTTATTTTCTTTTCTTGGAACCACAAAACTCTCAGGCTATTCCATGTTGATGTATTCCTCCAATTCTCCATTTAGAAATACTGTTTTCACATCTATTTGATGGATTTCAGGACCATATACTGCCGCCAAGGCAATTAACATCCAAATTAACGTTATCTTTGTTATTGGCGAGTATGTATCAAAGTTACTAAGACCTTCTTTTTGTTTGAATCCTTTTACTACAAGTCTTACCTTGTATTTATCAATAGTACCATCTATTTTTTTTTGAACATCCATTTAGAATCTAAAGGTTTATTTGCTGGAGGAGGATCAACCAACTCCTATGTATTGTTGCTTAAGATTGAATCAATCTCATTATTGACTATCTCTTTCCAAAAGGATGAGTCTGATGACGACATTGCTTTCTTAAACTTTGAGGCTCATTTTTTAAGATTAATTTTACAAAATTCAATCCAAATGAAGTTGACATTCTTTGACATGTACTATGTCTTGGATTCTCATTATTATGTACATCCTCACTTGGTTCATCATCGTTTAGACCCCCACTAGACTTTTCATATCTAATTTTATATGGATAAATGTGTTTAAAGAATTCAGCATTATCTAATTCAATTATCATATTTTCATTGATATCTGGGTGTTTGGATTTATGAACTAAAAACTGACATGCTTTACTATTTTTAGCATATCCTATGAACACACAGTCCACCATCTTAGGTCCTGTCCTTTCTCTTTTAGGCATAAGAACTTAGACCTTCTCTAGACACCCCCACACTTTGAGATATTTCAAGTTGGTTTCCTTCCTTCCAATTTTTCACATGGAATTGATTGTGTCGTACTATAGGGCACTTAATTGAGTAGTCAATTAGCTGTAAGGATAGCTTTCCCCATAAGTTTTGCAGTAAATCTGAACTTATTAGTAACGCATTCATTACTTTTTCAAGGTTCAATTTTTTGTTTCCATAATTTCATTAGATTGAGGTGAATACGGGGCCGTAGTTTGATGGACAATTCTATTCTCTACATATATTTATGCAATGGGAGATTCATACTCTCTGCCCCTATCACTTCTTATCATTTTGATCTTTTTCTCCAACTGATTTTCAACTTCTGTTTTATATTGCCTAAATGCATCTATTGATTCATCCTTATTGTTTAACAAATAAACATAACAGTATCTAGTGAAATCGTCAATAAAAGTTATAAAATACTTTTTTCCACCACAAAATGGTGTTGACTTCATATCATAAATGTCAGTGTGGATTAAGTCTAAGGGATTGGAATTCCTTTCAACAGACTTATACAGATGCTTAGCATACTTTGATTCCAAACATTTGAAACTTTGATTTATTACACTTAAATTTTGGCAAAACTTTTAATTTAATCATTTTTGCAAGGTTTTGTACTTGAAATATCCTACATGACTCTGCCAAAAATCGTTTGACTCTTAGCAAGTAAAAAGAAACCTCAACTTTCTTCTTTTCAGCAACCATTACATAAAGTTTTAAAAGGCCCTCATTGAGGTAGCCCGTTCCTGGATATGTTTCATTCATGCTTATTACAACTTTCTCCAATACACACACACACTTAAATCTATTTTTATTGAGAAGTGTCATCGACAATAAGTTTTTCCTAATAGTAGAAACATGGAGAATATTGTTGAGAGTTAACATCTTGCCGAAAGTCACTTTTGGGAATATCTTTCCACTTCCTTCAACCTTGGTTGTTATATTATTTCCCATGAAGATCACTTCTTTTGGACCAATAAAATCATAAGTAGCAAAAGCTTCTTTGTCTGCTCAAACATGTCTAGTGACTCCTAAATTAAACCACCATTCATTTGGATATCCAACTAGATTGCTTTCAGTAATCATTTCACATAGATTTTCAAATTTTCAAGTTCTTTCCAGCATGTTTATCTAATCTCTTTTCTTCTCTGGAAGACTTCTTCATCTTCTTACTATTTAGAGCGTTATCCTTAACAGGATTTGCTACCATCATTGATGATTTTTCATTCAACTCATTATCCCCGTCTATTTTGGAATGACTCATAAGATCTTTCAAATCAAAAAATTAATTTCAATAATAATAATAATAATAATAATAATAATTATTATTATTATTATTATTATTTTAAAATATGAGGATCTATACTTGTGAACATTTGCCATTCTTTGAAGTTCACACCAAAATATTTTTCTATTTCTCTGTCATTTTCATTGCTAGAACAATAGCTGAACGACTTAATGATGTAACATTGGTAGTCATTGGGACAACACCATTCCCAACTAAATTAATTTATAGTTCAGTTTAATTCATCATTTTCTTGTCAATCTTTTATATACTCTTTAGTATTTCAGAGTACTAACAAAAAGAATTTAATCTTTAGCCAAATTGTTACTAGCCAATGATGACGTTTTTAGATCTTCATATCATCAACCAAATGAACAATGAAATATAACGAAGTTTTTATGACTTCAAATCATAATCAATTTCAAATAGAGTGAAATCCCACAGATTTCAAACACCAGAAACCAATACAGAGATCTTAATGAATCGGTGAGGTTTTTATATTCTTCAAACTGAATTCTCATACTGATTTCTCGATGAAGTTTTTATATTCTTCTAATCGAGGGAGTAGAAATCAAAAGATATTAGTCTCCACAAAATCAGACCCAATATACATTAACCAAATACTTGATTTATAAATGGCGCTAATTTTTTTTCCTTCATCAAACAAAGCACAAAAATAAATATTTTTATACTTTCCTTAGTGTTGTTTTTCTCATTTTTGATAAAATTTATATTTTTCGATAATAACTTCAAACACACGTTCAAATTAACATATAAACAATCAAATAAACTTATAACTCCATTTACAACTTTGAACTTTTAACTATAAGTTCAACCCAACTAATGAACATCAACAAAATGAAGTTCAAACTATTTTCTGAAAAATAGCAAAATCAAATGTTAAGAACTTCAACACAAGTTCAACCAACTTATGAAATATCAAAATGAAGTTTCAAGAACTTCAAAAACAAGTTCAAAAAGTTGAAGAACTGTCAATGTGAATTTCAACTATTAACTGAAAAATAGTAAACGAAACAATACAAATTAGTAATATTATTTCCTTAAGATTGTTGTTTTCAGGTACATAAAATTTATATTTCGGCACAACAACTTTAACATAATTTGAACTATAAACAATAACACTTATGAAGTTCTGTAACACCCTCAAAACAAGATCAAAAAGACCTTTTAAAGAAGTGAGTTTTTTTTCTAGAAATTAGATGAAACAAAAAAAGGCCAAGTCCTTTGTCACGCCTCAAATCCTATTGGGGCAGACTGGCACCTTTAACCGATGAGGCCCGGGAGAACCAGCTTATAACCTTATACTTCCCATGCATACCTCTATGACAACCCGAAATTCGGACAGCATTATGTCGTATATAAAAGGAAATAATCACCTGTATAAGCTCAAGCACACATATATATGTATATACAATACTTGGCCGTTGGAGCCATCACGTCTATTAACAAAACACCACCTTGCCTGTACATTAGGTCTACAAAGCCTCTAGACAATACACAAAGTTTAACTAAGATCGGGACACACCCCGCCATATAACTAACTTCTATACAATA
>NC_061117.1:51477666-51479258 GCF_002878395.1 Capsicum annuum
TTTAGAAAACAAGTAAGTATTGGAATGTCTTGACATCTTGTAGGGTGGAAACAAGTTCATTGGTAACGTAGGACATCATACAAAATCATTATGGATCACATGTTACTGGATAACTTTGGAAACTTTCTTAATAGAACAATTGTTCACTTTCATGCCAAAGATATGGTATAGAATATGCTTTACATACCTGACTATCAACCTTCAATACTAGTCCCAAATGGACTTCCCATCTTTTTGGATTACTTATTTACAATGAACATATATAGCAATCTAGTATTAGCAACCAAACGTCACAATTCAATTAATTCAATTCACCAAACTAGTGGTTGAGTAGTAAGCCTTAATTACACTATAAAGGGTGTCACTTTAACCTTCTTATACTCCAATTACATTCACATGCCATGCATATTCATACAACATCCTCCAATATCAAGTTTGGATTCATTTATCCTTCCAACCAATCCATTAAACCAAATTGAGTCATAGACATAAATAATCATCAATTCAATAGTATATCACCATATCCACCTTCCATAACTCAATTACTATATCCACCTTCCATAACCCAATTACCATATCCATCTTCCACAATTCAATACAACCAAACTATGCAAAATAGTCCATAACCCTATTTCTATCACTTTTCAATAACAACCAATACATATAATCCTCTATCATACATATACATATGGAAAAGAACAAGGCAAATAATATTCATACCTTAGAATTCACCTCTTTATTATGCAATCCTGTTTGTACAAATAATAGGTGTCGTTCGAAGCTCTCGAGATGACAAACGTAGTTATCAGATTACTTTGGAATTTCCACGATTGAATCAAAAGTAATTTAAAGGTCAAATTTGGCTAGGGTTTGTTCTTTCTCAATGATTGATGATGAAAATGAGTTATTGAACTCATATAAATGTATAAATACACATATTCCCATCCATAATATAATAGGAAATGACCAAAATGCCTTTAAAATTTAAATAATACCAAATCTGTCCTTTGGTGGACTCTTTTGATAAGCTAAAGTAGATCGACCATAACTCTTTGCTCCAATATCGGATTTGGGTGAAATTTGTATTGTTGGAAAGATAATTCAAAGGTATTTCATATAAAGTAGGCCACCAGTTCGTCCTGTACAAGAAGTTATGGTCTTTTGAAGTTGACCCTAAAAATCTATTTTGAGAGGCTGACGTAAAACAAGTATAACTCCTTACTCAGACGTTGGATTTGGATGAAACCAATTGCATTGGAAAGAAGACTCAAATATCTTTCTTTTCATAGGTTGAAGATCTCCCAGTTCATTATATTAAGGGAGTTATGATCGTTTGAAGTTAAACTAAAAAATTGGTTGGCTTCAGTAGTTTGTGTGCAGGAAATTTTCCTGCACATTTACTATTCCCAAATATCCCGGCCACCGTTTTATAGTTTCAAACGTACTCGATTATATCCGAAACCTATCCATTTTTGGAAATCTTTATATCGTTGGAAATCTTATTCAATAACCTTCGCATGGAACCATCGACGGACAAATTCCGGTATAAATAAAATAAAAAATTAATTCCATATAAATAAGACCAATACACT
>NC_061117.1:51479358-51486380 GCF_002878395.1 Capsicum annuum
TTTTTGGAAATCTTTATATCGTTGGAAATCTTATTCAATAACCTTCGCATGGAACCATCGACGGACAAATTCCGGTATAAATAAAATAAAAAATTAATTCCATATAAATAAGACCAATACACGTACCTGAATACGCCAATACATGTACTTGAATACGGGGTGTTACATCCTTTGACTTCACGAAGTTTCCTCAAGGAAATAATTCCCCTCAAGTACCCGAGGTTGCAGAATTTTCCTCCCAGGATAAAATGGACTAATAATCCATCTATAGTGGTATCTCAAACGATCAAATTCTCTTCGAACTCACTCAATAGTCAGATGATCACATTGAGTATTTAATAAGATAAGAAATATTTTCAAGTTCAGAAAAATTCATACTAAACCTGTGGAAAAATGCAGATTTATATGGTCATTACGTGCCCCTTTCGAAAGGTAACAATGGTTCACCGAAAAGGTGTATTATTTTTGAACAGTCATGTCTATCCATTCGAAAGAGTGTGTCTTTTCTGAACAGCCACAACCATAAAAAAAGTCATACCTTTTCCTGAAATAGTGTGTCTTTTACTCGAAGAGTTGTGTCCCTTCCAAGCAACCTTTTATTTTCCATTCACACCTTTTAAACCCAATAGTATATATATATATATATTTATATTTATAATACCCCGAGATTTTAACCAATAGTGCAATCATGACTCAAGCTCATGAGAAGTAAATTATAGTGCTTCGATTGTTTATGATCAAGGGTAATGTGTATTAAGGCCTCAGAGATGTACTAGCGATTAAGTGAATCAAAATATCCCTTACCGATTGAATTTTTGAGAAGGATTTTGGTATAGCCAAGTTTAAACGAGAATATCTCTTGCTACCCTAATAATTTTTGAGCTCATAACCCACCAACAGATAGATAATTGAATTAGATTTCCAACGGTACCAGTTTTACCCAAATCCGGTATCGGAGCAAAGAGTTATGCTCATTTTACTCCAACATGTCAGCCTGAAAATTTTATGACAACATTTTGTAACGACTTGTCACAAGCCTGACGGCTTGTCACAAAATGTTGTCACGATAAGAAGAAAGTCACAAAATCCAACCTTTTGTGATGACATTTCGTGACGACTTGTCACAGGTCTGACGACTTATCACGAATGTCGTCAGCTAATTTTTTCAGCAATTAAGGGACGTTTTTGCAAGGGTATTTTAGTATTTTCCCATCTTTTGGAGGCCTATATAAATATGAGAATCCCCATCCAAATCCTAATTTCTTCATTCTTTTTTCCAATTCTCTTAAGAAATATAGCTAGAGTTTTTATTTAAGGACATTAATCTTTTAAAAATTATCCATAAATCTTCAAGATTTCTTTAAGAATCAAGTTCCTCATAGTGTGGGCTTCAAGAATCATTTATTATAAGTGCGGATAGAGTCTTAAGCACTAGAATTCATCCAATTTCAAAGATTAAGGTATGTGGGATTTTGAACAAGAGCAATTCTTTCGTTTTTGTGCCCAAAGCTTTGATTTCTATCATGGATTTATATGATTTTGCAAGAGGGTTTATACCCAAATTACTTCATCATGAGATTATGAGAATATAAATTGTTCAAGCTTTGTTATACATGATTATTTTACTATTCCCAACTTATGACTTGATATTTAATATTGTGAATTTCATATTTCTACCATGAGTTGATATTTCAAGTTCTTTCAAGATATGTGTCAAGATTTAAGCTTCCTTATGACAAATTGGATTATTGAGTATATTGATTCATGAGATTGAGTTGTTACAATGAGTCTTGATATTTTCTCAAAGTTATTGATGTTGCCATCATTTAATGAATTGATACATTTTGATATTGAGAAAGATTTATTTGATTTGAGTTGAGTTAGGAATCCACAAATTGATTATGATTTGATAAATAAGAAAGAGATTTGATTTGATCTTCATGATACACCCTTGTGATGTTTGTGGTGGATTTTCTAATGCGTTCTGAGCTTGTGTCTGGGAGTAGTATTTAGCACCGAGAGGGAAATATGGTATTTTATCCTAAACTACGTGCCACCGTAGGATTGATATTAATAATTATGGGCCAGAGGCCAAGTATGAGATTGTGATCACTAAATTAAGGTTGTACTCCCTGGCAAGAGTACGACGCTCCCGCCAATGTGGGGTTCTCTCCTTAGGAGGTCAAAACGTTGGATTTCATGTAGCTCACATGGTTTATGTTAGTTATAAGAACCTCCCATGTCCATAAGAGTTGAGTTTCTTGAATTATCGAGTCACTCCGAGTCTTGAGTTATTTATGATGATTTATGAGGTTTTTATCATATGATTTATTTACTATGAGATCATGAAAAGTATGTTTCAATTTAACTCAAGCCAAATGAGACATCAATGTACATATGCATATTTTTATGAAATTGATGATGATATTTTCATTGTTGCACGCACCCCCACATACTCAGTACATTCCAAAGTGCTGACCCACATATTTTTCTATGGGCTACATTTTCTCATAATGTAGGTTCAAGTACTCAGTCACAGTTGCGTTAGCGATATTCGAGTGCCTCAACTACGTTCTCTCAGTGGTGAGTCCTCATCGTTCAAAAACCGTGTCTATATTTTTGGTGATATTGTTCTGTTATTATGGCTTTCAGTACTGTCTGAGTCAGTTGGGGGTTTGCCCCAATGGCTCCTTGATTTTGATATATAGAGGCTTTGTCCGACTAGAGGGTGGGTATGTACAGACATTCAATATATTTTGGTTGTACAGTCTAGTATTCTCCAGTATTTCTCCTGAACCCAATGTGGTATATCTCTTTGTTGTGCATGACTATTGTTGAATTGAATTCCTTGAGGTGGTGTCTGGCTCTGAGGGTTAGCTTGGGGATACGTGTAGCCCTAATTACCGTGTGGCGTCTCGAGATAAAATTTTGGGGCATTACAATATTACTAATGCATCCTCATTCAAATGTTCCCACTCATTCAAATGTGCCTAAAAATCCCAACTAAAACTCATTCTATGTAGTTGAGGTAAGCCTGTCAAACTGGCTGGGTTGACCTGGCCCAATCCGGCCAGAATCGGCCAATGTAATGTATCGAGTACTGGGATATTTTTTTGGGTCGAGTTAACCCAACCCAGACCCAACCCGGTTGGGGGTCGTCGGTTAACCAGCCCGGCCCGATTTTTTTTTTTTTTTTTTTTGGACTTTGGGCCAAACTAGTTTTTGGCCCAACGACTATATAGTCGTTTTGGGTCCAAATGGCTAGTTTGGGCCCATTAATTAAAAAAAAAATATTTTTGAATCCCAAAAAAATTTCTATAAATACCTTACATCTACAAATTATTTTTCACACAATTTTTAGTTCTCTCAAATCTCATTCTCTCTCAAATCTCAATTCTCAATTCTCAAATATTCTATAAATTTAATTTCCTAAAGTGCGCACTTTAATTTTTAAATTTTGCGATTATAAAGTACGAGTGGAAGTTTCTAAAGTCGCAACCGTCGGATACTTTCAAAATTTGGTATTGTCGTTCCATCTCTTACGTTTAATTTTTATTTAGTGTATTAATTGTTGAATATTTAATTTTATTATATTTGTGTATTTTGAATTTTTTAAATTTAATTTATATTATGGATAAATTAAGAAACCTCGCTACTAAAGGTGTTAAAAAAATTTGTCTCGAAAAAGGTAGTGGTAGTAAAAAGTGAATTACTAGTGGTAGAGGTAGTTCAAGTAGTAGATACACCCGTGTGCCTCCGACACCGCTTAGTCAATCTTTTGAGGAAGAAGTAGGTGTACCTTTAGGTGTAGGTGCTCATGATATGGATTATGTAGAACTCAGGAAAATTATGGTATAAAAGAAGAAAATAAAGTAGATGCGGCTAATTTAGACGAAGATGATGAAAATATTGGTGAAACACCCACAGTAGGAAATGCTAATGTTAGATCTGAATCTATTATCTCCCTTCCTATCCTCCTCGTGCCCCAAGAGCTCGTAAAACAACTAGTATTGCATGATAATTTTTTGAACGTATATCAGATACTAAGGTACAATACAATATTTGTCAACAAATATATAAGCATAAAAGCGGAGGCAAGCAAGGAGGTACGGGTACGTTAATGAGACATATAGGTGATGCTCACAAAAGAGAATTAAATATTGCACGAGGTGGTGGGGATGTTGGTGGGCCAGCGCAAACTAGAATAGACCCAGCAACTGGTCAGGTAACGAAGAAGTATAATAAATTGAGGAACCGAAAAGAAATTGCTAAAATGGTAGCTGTGGGTTGTTTGCCTTTTAGTTTTCCTTCTTTTGATGCCTTTATTTATTATATTCAAGCAATTTATAATCCTATGTTTAATGGTGTTCCTAGAAGTACTTGTCGATCTAATATTTTTAGACTTCATTCACAATATTATTTTTATTTATCAACATTATTAAAAAATATTCAATGTAGATTGTCCCTAACTTCTGATCTTGATCGTGCTATAAATTAAAAAGATTATTTAACCGTTACTTGTCACTGGATGGTAGTAATTTTGTGATGCAAAAATGCATTCTTGCTTTTTTATATGATGAAGGTCATAAACATACTGGAGATTTTATTGCTGATTCTATTGTTAAAGTTGCCGGATTTTATGGTATTGAAAATAAAATTTCATGTATTATTTTTGATAATATTTCTAACAACAAGACTGCTATAAAAAATTAAAATCTAAGCTATCCCGCCGTTGCCTGAAATTTTTCATATTAAATGTGCATTATATAATTTAATTGTAAAAGATGGTATTGAGTTTTTTGACCTTTATATTGAAAAAATCCTTCTTGCTGTTGGTTTTATTCAAGGAAATAATCGAAGAAAAAGAATTAGAGAATTTAAAGTTAAATGACAAGAAAATGGACTTGCCTTGATATTAATGCCTGAGGAAATTGATATTAGATGGAATTCTACGTATGATTTTTTAAAAACTTGTTATAAATATAGAGTTCCTATTACACTAGCTTTTAACCAACATTTCTATTTATTTGCTGATTCTGCTGATTGCATGCTACATGATTCTGATTGGGTTGCAATTAATGATCTTGTTAAGTTTTTAGAAAAACTTTAAGTAGCTACGGTTGAATTTTTCGGTGTTTATTATCCTACTGTTTGTAACATTTTGGCATATATAGCCGGTATTTCTAGTTTGCTCAAAGAATATAAAAATAAAGAAGGTTATAAAGAAGTTATTTGTGCCATGTTTACTAAATTTTAAAAATATATTTTCCTAGTTCCCCCTATTTACTTGGTTGGTGCTATGCTAAATTCGTGCATGAAATATAATACTATGTGCCACTTTAGTACTATTATTTATGCTAACTTAGAAATAAATACTAACAATGATTCTGAACAAGTACAAACTAATTTGTGGACGGCTATGGGTGATATGAATGAATACATAGAAAAATTACATAATCACTATGCTGATTTATTTGATTTAGCCGTACCTACAAATATCACACCAACTGTTGCTTCTCATCTTCCCGAGGAGCCATCATCTTTTAAAAGGCCGGCACATAGTGGTTTTCCTGATTCCTTTTATGATTTACCTTATTGGAACAGTGTTGATGGCAGAGCTTACACATTAATTTATCAGGAAGAGCTGAAATATTATCTTCGATCGCCGTCAGAGGATCGCAGACGATAGATCAACACGTTGGATTGGTGGAGGAGTAATGAAACACAATATCCTGTGCTTTCAAGATTAGCTAGAAATATCTTGAATGTTCCAATGCCAACCGTTGCACCAGAGAGCGCCTTTAGTCAGGGACGACAGCAACTTGGAGACAACCGACACTCATTGGGAAGCAATGCAATGAGTGTTCTAGTTTTTCTCAGAGATTGGATTAGAGCGGAAAGAAGAAACCAAGGAATGGAACCGAAGCCGAACGACGAGCTGAAACTTGAAGAAATTATGTCTTCACGAGAGAACTCAGTAGAATTAAGTCCAATGCATGGTTTTTCCCCCGTTGACTTGTACTATCCTATGCAAGTTCCCATTAATATTAACATGAATGAGTTGGAAAAAATGATGCATAATTTGTACATTTTTCATTCATGTAAATTATAAATTTTAGATCATTTCGCAATCAATAAAATTCAACATTCATTCACTCCTTAGTCCTTTCTTTGTAATTTTTTTTCATTTAATGATTTAAATTGAATTTCTACTTTAAATTAAGAACTCAATTCTAATATATTATTAATTTACTACCAGGTATTATTAATTTATTATATTAAGTAGCATATGTTTTGTATATTTGTGTATATATCTTTTATAGATGGGTATATTTAATGTATACATGTATATATGTTTTATATATTGTATATATATTGTAGTGTATATACATATATATATTGTAGTATATGTTTTATTTAAAGTAGTACATATATATTGAATGGTGCGTATATGTGTGTATATATCTTCTATAGACGTGTATATTTAACATATACATGTGTATATATTTTATAAATTAGTATATAACTATATATATATATATATATATATATATATATTGTAATGTATATATATTGTAGATATTTTATTTAAAGTAGTACATATACATTGAATGGTGCATATATATGTGTATATATCTTCAATAGACGTGCATGTATATAACTCTCTCTCTCTCTCTCTCTCTCTATATATATATATATATATTATAATGTATATATATTGTAGTATATTTGATTTAAAATAGTACAAATATATTGAATGGTGCGTATATGTGTGTACACATCTTCCATACACGTGTATATTTAACATATACATGTGTATATGTTTTATAAATTAGTATATAACTATATACATATTGTAATGTATATATATTGTAGTATATTTTATTTAAAGTAGTACATATACATTGAATGGTGCATATATATGTGTATATATCTTCTATAGACGCGTATATTTAACGTATACATGTGTATATGTTTTATAAATTAGTATATAACTATATATATATAGTTATATACTAATT
>NC_061117.1:51486480-51487651 GCF_002878395.1 Capsicum annuum
TGTATATGTTTTATAAATTAGTATATAACTATATACATATTGTAATGTATATATATTGTAGTATATTTTATTTAAAGTAGTACATATACATTGAATGGTGCATATATATGTGTATATATCTTCTATAGACGCGTATATTTAACGTATACATGTGTATATGTTTTATAAATTAGTATATAACTATATATATAACTATATATATATATATATATATATATATAGTTATATATATTGTAATGTATATATATTGTAATATATTTTATTTAAAATAGTACATATATATTGAATGGTGTGTATATGTGTGTATATATCTTCTATAGACATATATATTTAACGTATACATGTGCATATGTTTTATAAATTAGTATATAACTAAATTTATATATATATATATATATATACATATATATATATTGTAATCTATATATATTGTAGTATATTTTATTAAAAATAGTACATATATATTGAATGGTGCGTATATGTGTGTATATATCTTCTATAGACGTGTATATTTAAGGTATACATGTGTATATGTTTTATAAATTAGTATATAACTACATATATTTATTGTAATGTATATATAGTAGTATATTTTATTTAAAGTAGTACATATACATTGAATGTTGTGTATATGTGTGTATATATCTTTTATAGACGTGTATATTTAACGTATACATGTGTATATGTTTTATAAATTAGTATATAACTATATATATATGTATTGTAATTTATATATATATTGTAGTATATTTTATTTAAAGTAGTACATATATATTAAATGGTGCATATATGTGTGTATATATCTTCTATAGACGTGTATATTTAACGTATGCATGTGCATATGTTTTATAAATTAGTATATTTTATTTAAAGTAGTACATATACATTGAATGTTGCGTATATGTGTGTATATATCTTTTATAGACGTATATATTTAACGTATACATGTGTGTAGGTTTTATAAATTAGTATATAACTATATATAACTATATATATATATATATATATATATATATATATTGTAATTTATATATATATTGTAGTATATTTTATTTAAAATAGTACATATATATTAAATGGTGAGTATATGTGTGTATATATCTTCTATAGGCGTGTATATTTAACGTATACATGTGTATATATTTTATAAATTAGTATATAACTATATAAC